>NC_081562.1:141528527-141638257 GCF_022355385.1 Mustela nigripes
AAGGCTGTGAGGTTGTTCCAGCTGACATCCCAGGCAACATCTCAGATGTGGAGAAAGAAGACATCCAGGTACTTTTCCCTGGCAGTATAAAGGAACCCAAATTCCAGTAGAAACACCATCATCCTCACCCACACAGGTGAGTCCCCAGCAACCCCACCCTAAAATGCCTAAAAGAAGTGAGCTGAAGCCTAGATAAACGTGCCTAGAACCCAAGGAAAGGAGGATAAGACAAAAAGCTCACCTTCTGCTCCGCTTGGCCAATCAAGTTCTCCCCACTCTAGTCCCAGCGAACATAAGAACATGCAAGGGCTTGGAGGTGGGCAGTATTGTTACCTGATGAGCTGGTAGGGGATGAACAGAAGGCTTTTCTAAAGGAAGGGGAAAGGTGCAACAGATCCAAGCCTAAGTCCCTAAAGGACAATACAGATCTATAGGATATTGCTCCAGAACTGAAAACATCTGTTTATAAGCTGTACAATCATCAGCACTATGGAAGCAGGTGCCTGGCTCTGGGCTCCCCTCCATATGCACTCTGCTCCTTCACCCTTATGGTACAAAGGGCCAGTGTGGGGCGACCAGGTACTGAGCACTTCCTAGTGATGAGATGACTAATGAACAGGAAACGTGGATGTCTGGGTGGCTCAGTGGGTTAAAGCCTCTGCCTTGGGCTCAGGTCATGATCTCAGGGTCCTGGGATGGAGCACTGCATCGGGCTCTCTGCTCAGCGAGGAGCCTGCTTCCCTTCCTCTCTCTGCCTACTTGTGACCTGTCACATAAATAAACAAAATCTTAAAAAAAAAAAAAGAACAGGAAACTTGCTTGAGCTATCACACATGTAATTAAAGCTGAAGGGGAAAGAGAGCTCAAATATTACTCTGACTTTTTAATACCTGCTTGCCCTTTTTTGCACAACTGTCTCTTGAGAAGGATCAAATAGGTTCGTCAGGGGTACAAATCCGGAAGGGAAAACTTGACCAAAATAAAATTCTCTTTTCTTCTTCTTCTTTTTTAAAGATTTATTTGTTTATTTGAGAGAGAGAGAACATGTGCAGGGAAAGGCAGAGCAGGAGGGAGAGTCTCAAGCAGACTTCCCACTGAGCACAGAGCCCCAAAACAGGGCTTGATCCCACAACCCATGAGATCACAACCTGAGCCAAAACTAAGAGTGGGATGTTTAAGCAACTGAGGTTACTCAGTTGAGGGCACTCAGGTGCCCCTCAAGTCCTCTTTTCTTTCTCTTTTTCTCAGAATAGAAGAAATGAATAATGAAAAAACTATATCCCCCACCGGTTAATACACCTGACTCTCTTCGATACTAGAAAGTAGTGCTTCATACTGTGTGACCTATTAAAAACATACAGATTTAAGAAGTCAGTCATGCACCAGGCAGTCCTGAAATAAAAACTGAAAAAAAAAAAAAAAATCCATAAACATTAAAATAGGGCCTAGGATACCTCAAGGTGGAGACCCACTGTGTGACAACCACAGTGGCCCACAACACATGTGCAGTTAATGACAATACTATACAGTGTGAGAGCTTTTAAAGCTAATTGAAAATGTCAATTTTTTTTTTTTTTTTTAGTGCTTACAAAAGAAATAACCAACCTAAAAAACCTTAAGGTCACTCACCCAGCCTAACAAAAGAAAAACCTACCCTCGTGTATTTACTATCCAACCAGCAAACAAGAGAGGCTGACTCAGACCAGAATTTCTCTAACCTAGAAAGAAAGCCTCACGGCAACATGGTAACTCTAAGTAGCTCAGAATTCTATAAAACAAAAACAAAAACAAAAACTTGACCCTGAAGTAGCTCTCCACGAGCCCCTCATATTACTTAACCCAAAAGCCACCGCCCCATTTTTCTTAAAGAAATTATCTCAAATCACTTTAAGGTACATGACTAATTCCTCACGTCTGGCAGCACTAAACAGGAGTGAATCAGAAAAAACAGTCCCCAGCAAATACAGGAGAGGAGACTCTACGGAAACTGAATTTTGACAGCGAACTTGCACCTACCTTCAATCTCCTCCTCGGAAGGCAAGACAAACAGTTACCCAGCTGTGCCCTGTGGCCCCTGCACTCCAGACCAGCACACCCCACACTGTGTGGGGTCTGGGTCAGAGCTGCACAGCACCACAACATCACAAGGCAATGGACACCAGACCACAGCACTCAGAACGTGCTCAGACCACAGCCACTTGGGAGGGTGGAGGGGCCTATTCCCAGTGTCTCCTCAGGACTGCTGATGTCAGAGGTGGGGCTTCCTTCTCCTCCCAGGATTCCCCTATCATCAGTCAAGGGAGGGATCCATGATGGTATCTTCAAAAGATTTGCTCAAGACCAGAGATGCTCTTGACTCTTATTACCACGGACATCTCTGCAGGCGATGGAGGCGAGGAACGTGTGTCAGCTTTTTGGAAAGATTTTGAGTAAAGAAGGGAGCAATACAAACAGACAAAGGGTATTTACACACACGCGCGCGCGCGCACACACACACACACACACACACACACACACACACACACACACCTCAAATCCCAAGATAGAAGCTAGTCAGCCCATGGGACTTCCTGGTCACTCAAACTTGATAGACCTCGATTGTACCATCCTAGAAAGCCATACCAACTCCTCACTTGTGTAAACCTTACTCAAATTTCAAATCCTGGCTAATATCTCTTCGCAACATCAGTCTTCAAGCCCACTTCATCTTCTGCCCTATCCCTCCACAGTACACAATGTCTCATAGATGTGCATGTTTTATAATTTACCACCATACTGAATCTGTGGACGTTATCCACTCATTCAAGTATTTATGGAGCATCTATTATATGGCAGGCACTGAACTAGGTACAGGAGTTACAGCAGTAAATGTTCCCTACCCTCCTAGAATCTTCTCTAGTCTAGCATACAAAACAACAGATTTTGTATCACCGCCTGAGGTTTCGGGCATCCCCTGGAGGTCTTGGATCTCGACCCCTGTGGATAAGGGTTAACATCACACAGCTCATCTGTCTAATCGCTATTCTGTAGCATACTTAAACACAACCCTCCTACCCCAGAACCTTCACTGATACATGTTACTAGTTATCTCAAACCAAGGACCCATGTGCATCTCTTTACTAACCTGTTTATTTGAAAATATGTTGGCACTTAGGTCTTTCCAGGAAAACCCTAAAGACTCAAGACCTTATCTGGGCCCATCTGGTCCATTTCAAATACAACTGAAATGCAGACGTTTTTAAATAAGGACTCCAAGATACCTTTGAAATATATGTAAAGGAAATTATATTAATGCCATATAATTTCTTAGTTTCCTTAAATACATGGTTAGTTTTCTGTCCTTATATAGTTTATAAAGTTTTTTCCTTATGAGGTATTTGAAAGTTAGGTACTTGTGCCTTCAATTTATTCCTCTTAAAAAATTATGGTACATATGGTACATACCATCTAAGAGGAAAAAAAATGCACAATCCAAGCACTAAAAAAGAAAACAGCAAGCACTAATAAGTAGTCCCCCTACAGTTTCCCTTTCCATAGTTTCAGATACCGCCATCAACCACAATCCAACAGCAGATGATCCTCTTTCTGATACACTGTCAGGTTAGAATTAGCCCACTCACCTCACTTCATGTCATCTCATAGGCATTTTATGATCTCACTTCATCACAGGAAAAGTGAGGACAGTCCAAGGAGGTATTTTGAGAAAGTGAGAGAGACCACATCCCCAGAATTTTTCCAACGGTATACTGTTATATAAATTATTCCATTTTATTATTAGTTATTGCTGTTAACTCTTACTGTGCCTCTAATTCACAAATTAAACTGTATTACAGGCATCCATGTATAAGGAAAACCTAGTGTTAGTTCAGCACCGCCTGAGGTTTTGGGCATCCCCTGGAGGTCTTGGATCTCGACCCCTGTGGATAAGGGTTAACGTCACACAGCTCATCTGTCTAATCGCTATTCTCTAGCATACTTAAAAGTAGAGTTCCTGATTTAAAAAAAAAAATTCCTGCATGGAAGCAAAGAAACAAATTAGCTCTATGGAAACTAGGGCAAAACACAATTACACAAGTAGTAATTAAAGTGTGAAATGGACTACCTCCAACAATGAGAGCTGTCCAGATAATCGTCTCAGACCAACGCGGGGGGACGACAAACGGACACGAAGCAGGCGGCTGAAACTCTGAGGATGCTGATAGAGTGGCTGCCATGAGAACGCCAGGTTTGATGACGAAGCCATTGAGCGGGCACATATCCGGTCTATCCGCGGCCACAAAGAAGGGCAATAAAACGGCTTGACAGGCTAAGTGGACTGCATTGCACAAGTCACTTCCTCTTTGTGGGCACCCGAGATCTCGTGTGTAAAAACAAAGGGACGAGTTATCCCTGAGGTTCGCCTCTTGTTCACCCAGTCTATGGCGCTGTATCAGAACCAAACACACTCAGAGCAGCTTTCCTTCCCTGAGCGGATATAGGATAACCATTCCCATGACCACCATCACCTGATATTGAAAACAACTCACAGAATTAAAACTCCCTAACCTTCCCTACAACATTCTCCATCAGACATGTTTATAAATGCGTGTCCTTGAAGCAGCAGAGTACTAATCCCCACAGATCCCATCTTCCTGGAACAGCTTCCCAACAGTGCGGGAACCACAACTCGGAGCCACCCAGACTAACACGGCATGCTGCGGGAAGCAAAGCCACAGGCCCATCCAGACCACGGAAGAGTCCTGCCGTGGGACTGGTCAAGGACATGGAAGGATACCCACATGGAGGCTCCCTGTGACTGAAAGCATTTCTACACCAACCACAGACTTAAACAGCCTGTGGAAGGCATGTTACATACTACCCATCAATTAAGAACATTCAGTCTCGAAGTGGTTGCGTTTTGGAATAAAGAGGGTACAGCCAAGTCTGTGGTAATGTCCCTGTTCTCCAAGACTTTAATATCAATTTGGGGAGGCAAGCCATAGGTATGTAGAAAGTTCACTAACAATACCCAATTATCAAAATTAAATGCCAACCAAGCAGTACAGGAATTACAAAAATTCAGAAAACACTGAAGACAAAGAACCCTTCATGAAGGAATTATTTCGTTTCAATCAGGATAAATCTTAAGACAAAGGTGGGAAGGCCAAAACATACGTGGCATGTTTGAGCAATGGGGAACGAGGCCTGGACATGACATCAACAGTCAACACTTATCTTTTACTTTCTTCTTTTCCCCTGGGACTGGGAATCCTGAGCCCAGCTGGCCCCACGAGATCCCTACCAGGGCTGGGCCACTGCAGAGACTTTTCAGACCCACAGAGAAATGGCTCACTTGAGCCCCAAACTTGATGTCACCTCAAGCGTCATGTACTAAACAACTATTAAAACAATGTAATTTTTTTTTAAATGGTGATATATTACCAACAGAAGCAGCAAATGTGAACCTACAATTTGAGATTTGAAGAGACAAAAGCATTTCAAAAGATCCCAAATTTTTTAATTCTAAAATTTTAAGGATTTCTGTGATCCTACAATCTCCTCCCGTCTCTGCATTTTTTAAAGTTAGATCCTTCCTGGATGAAATTCTCATTCCTCACAGCAACAGTTCCTTCAAACATTCCCTCCGAGTACTGGAGAAGCTTCTTCTGTTTATCAAAAGACTAAAATAAATAGCAGGTCAACAAGACCAGACAAGGAAAACACAAAACTCGTTAGACAGCTGAAGCCACCAATGTGTTCATATGGGTGCAAGAGAAACAACCCACCTTTTCAGGTCCAGTAATCAGGCCCTTCTTACCTTCTCACCACTGACGTTTCAGGCCAATCTGAGATTTGGACCAAGAATTTAATGTCAAATTCAAGACTTTCAATTTTCACATCATAGTTAAGTAATGAATATCACATATAGGATTTAATTAGCATACATTTAGCACATCCACATATGTGAAATATAATACCAGGGCCCATATTTACTGAAAGCTTATAGTGCCAAAAGAGAAGCAAAGCCCATATGGTCGAAGTGAGTATTTATTTTACTGCAAAGCCTCCAGTTTCATTCTTGAATGGGTCTGTCTCACAGTCAGCTGACATTCCTGCAAAAACTTATCTTAGCCTTAGATAGACATGCAAACAAGGGCTGGCACCAAAATTTCAGTTCATGGTGCAAGGTATGCTAGAAAACTTCTCCCTTGAGTAAATAAATCATGTGTATGGCTGACACTCATGGGTTGTGTTGTTTTTTGTTTTTTTTTTCCTTACTTTGAAAGAAAAAAAAAAAAAAACTGCCTTGGAGATAATACCATTTTGTATTATGTCAAGAATTTTTCTCAATTCACCTGAAATAAAACGTATAGATCTGTAAGTATACACCACTAAAGTCATAGGAATGTTCCTAATTATTTAGTAAGGCAAAATCTGTCATAATTTAAATAACTTGCCTTGGAAGTAAAAGAAAACACTTTCAGACTAATTAGAAGACATTTCATAAAACTGTGCGGCATAATACCAGAAAGGCAATAGAAGTATTTCTAGGTGGCTGATCAGTTCATTCTAAATCTACAACAAGTAGTCTAAGTACCGCTGAATAAGTTTACCTAAATGAATATGATACTGAAGCAGAGTTGATTTGGTTGTATATAAATCTTAGGCAACATCATACCCTTTACAAAGGCCAATGGCAACCACAAGAAACCAATTCCAGAGTTAAGATGATTGCATTGTAAAAATAACAAAATTCTAATCTTCAAATTTAATTATTTCTTTCCTGTATCTCCATGCTGCCTTTGAAAAGGCTCCGGCTCTGTTCTTTCTTGGAAAGAACAGAGTATAAAGTAAACAACATGAAAAGAGTAGCGGCTAATACTCCAGGAATGCTTCACCAGCACGGCAGATCTGTGGACAGGGAGGGAAGACAGTGAAAGAATCTTTCCTCCACCCCCATCACAGCAGCAGGCACCCCACGAATGCTCCAAGCTGGACCGAGAAGAGGAGACTGTGAGGAGGTGCTGTCCCAGGGAGTGCCCGTTGTCCACAGCCGAGAAAAACATCAGCTGTATTATTTTCCAAATAGTAATAAATGAGATCTCAGCCACCACCATCCTGTCATCCAGCCTTGCACTTTCCACTGGACATCACCTACCCAGCACACAAATTACAGTGTACCTACTCCCAGTTTTAATATTAAACTGGCTCAGTGATTTCGCCCAGGGTCACTGCAAACTACAATCAGAGGAAACATCCCCGGAAGTGCAATGACTTGTGAGGGCTGAAGAACAGGCCTGGCTGCTTACTCTCAAGTGGGAGCAGGATAACTTGGACTTGGTATTTCAACATGGTGCCCCGTGGTCATTCCACCTCCCTGCTCATGTTGGGACACAGCAAACCTCACGCTTCTGTGCACGCTCACTGCACAAGTCTCTTGCCCAAGCTCTCAATGCGGTTTAAGGCCTAAGTCTCAAAAACGTTTAACTCCACATTGTTTGCCTCTGTATTTGGGATAGAGCATAGCATTTTTAAAACCCCCTTCTGGAACACAGAATTGTCGTTAAAACCTGAGAATAGTGTGTTAATATCCCCATTTGCCAAATGCATATATTGACTTGAAGAAGGGAATGAAATCTGAAGATGAAAAGTAATCAATTACAGCTGAAACACACACACACACACACACACACTCCAGCAAAGTCATTATGCTTATGCTGGGGGTGGGGGGCAGTTCCCCCTGAAAGGAACACTGTACCTTCATGACTCCTCAAATTTTAAAGTCGGTGTCTTGTCACAGATAAAATTATAAACTCCTTTCAGTTAGATTACTGTATATCTCAATCTTTTAAAAACCCAAATTTAATAGGTATTAATCAGATCAGAGTAATTAATCCCAGCTTTATTATGGCAGAAAACTTTTAAACTCCCTCTTTTCCACAGCTAGTTCCCTGCTTAGGGGAAAAAAACCTAACAACCTCATAAATTTTGCATTATCCTTGTACATTGTTTTAAAATATGCTCAAGCATTGATCACAGTGATGCAGCAGGGGCACTGAAGGGCCTTGGGCTTGGCAACTCAGCAGGGAGGCAGGACCAAGAATGGGGCCTGGCTTCTTCCACAGGAGCTGTCTTATGTTCTAATTCCCAAAGCAGAGGGGTGCTGAGCTGGGAGCCAGGCTTTAGAGCTCCTCTGACTCTCAAGTTCATGTTTCCCACTTCTGTACTTGGTGATGGGTCTGTGACTACTATTAAAATCCAAAACTGCCAGCAGAGAGCACTCTACGAGCACAGAGGTTCCATGTTCTCCTGGGATGGAAACAGTTCATCCCATCAAGGCAAAAATGCATCTTTTTTTTTTTAAGATTTTATTTATTTATTTGACAGAGAAAGATCGATCACAAGTAGGCAGAGGCAGGCAGAGGTGGGGGGGGGGCAGGCTCCCCACCGAGCAGAGAGCCAGATGTGGGGCTCCATCCCAGGACCCTGAGATCATGACCTGAGCGGAAGGCAGCAGCTTAACCCACTGAACCACCCAGGTGCCCCAAGGCAAAAATGCATCTTACTGGAAACTTCACAGTTAGCATGGGGACAGTTTAATCCAAAATCAGAAAAAAATCATGTTCATGAGAAAATAAATAGGGGATCTGAGAATGCCACAAAATTAATCTTATATTGGGGCACCTGGGTGGCTCAGTGGATTAAGCCTCTGCCTTCAGCTCAGGTCATGATCTCAGGGTCCTGGGATCGAGCCCCACATCAGGCTCTCTGCTCAGCAGGGAGCCTGCTTCCCCCTCTTTCTCTGCCTGCCTCCCTGCCTACTTGTGATCTCTCTCTCTCTTTATTAAATAAATTAAATTTAAAAAGCAGAGTAAGCTCAATTAGCATGGGCTGGCTCAAAGAGTTAACATAGTTAAAAAAAAAAAAACTAATCTTATATTGCTTAAAATATTTCTCTACCTAAAACGCTTGGGGGGGGGGGGTACGGATTGCAGTGCAACTGAACACTGCATCATGATCTATGCCTTTCTCCAGGCAATTAAAATGGCCTTCCAAATCATGCCCATTTTTATTTATTTTATATGGGAGGTGGGGGCAAAGGGAGAGAGAATCTTAAGCAGACTCCATACCCAGAACAGAGCCCAAAGCAGGGCTCAATCTCACAACACTAAGATCATGACATGAACCGAAATCAAGAATCAGATGCTTAACTGACGAAGCCACCCAGGTGCCACCCCAATTTTTTTTCTTTTTTAAGAGAGAGAGAGAAAGAGAGAGCTGGGGGAGGGGAGGCCAAGGGAGAGAGAACCTTAAATAGGCTCCATGCCCAGCACAGAGCCAAAGGCAGGGCTTAACCTCATGACCCTGGGATTATGACCTGAACTGAAACCAAGTGTTGGAGGCTTAACCACCTGAGCCACCCAGGTGCCCCCAAACCATGCCCATTTTTTAAAAGCCTGTATGAGCATCTACTCTTTTGTAATGGTGGGCACAGTACTACTGCTTATTTCCCTTCACTTCTCCTTCATGACTACTTTTTTCCAAAGCCTCATATATTTCTAGATCTGCTAGTAAAGTAATTCTATTTGTTAGCAAATTTCCAACTTTACTGCCTATATTTCAATTTTTCACTAGCAAACTGCCCTGTTCCTGATCTCAATAAATTATTTAAAATAATTTTATTATCACCACAGTAAACACAGCACACAGGGCCCCAGGACATACGAGTAAAAATACTAAATGGGCCATAAATCAGAAAACTGACCAGACCTAAGGTATTTTTTTTCCTCTTTACTGCTATACTGTGTTATTGTACCTTCTGTACCACTATACAGAAGGTGGGTGGCAGGGGTGGGGAAGAGCTCTGGGGATCAATCAGCCTTGCTGTATGACCAGTGGCGGCAGAGGTTCCCATGAGAACTACATATCCGCGGTCTACTGAATGCCGTAATCCAGGGGACAAAGGCTGCCCGTGAACATGCAGGCAGTATAAGGCCAACACCTTTACAATCCACTTCTTGAGCTCTAAGTCTTGTTAATCATAAATACAAAGGAAACATGAGCCCCTTAGGCACAAGGTATAGAGCTCAGAAGGAGAAAGACCTGGACCTCATGGGAGCAAATGACCTAACCTCTCTCTGCCTCAGTTTCCTTATCCAAGAAATCTGAGTAACAGGAGCACCCAACTCACAGAGATAAAAGGATTAAATGAATCAAAACATTTAAAGCAGTTAAAACAACTCAAGACATTTAGTTACTGCTCAGTATTAGTTACTATTATTACTGGCCAGAATTTAAAAAAAAAAAAAAAAGTCCCTCCCCCAACCATGTAAGCTAATTACACACTGTAAAACCTACTCTCTGAGAGGCACAAGTACCTAGTGTCAGTCTGTCTCAAAGGGAACAGCAAGAAACACCAGCGGTTCTCAATCTTGATTCATCAGAAACACCTGGACAGCTTTCTTAACTAGCTACCACTCACCCATCCTAACCCAGAGGAAGCAATTGAGAAACCAAAGTAACACTAATGTGCAACTAGCCCTGGGAACACCACAACTCACACCAGGGTCGTCACTCAGTATCATGTCGCTCTGCGAATGGGCCAGTTCTCCAGCACACCTAAAATATAATGTGCCTGATGAAGACTGACTCTATCTTGAGTGAGTACGCTCATGGTTTGTTTTGTGTTGTTTTTAAAAACAACAACAGCAACTTTGTTCTCAGCCATGCAGCAGCTAAGTGCAGTATGCAAGCATAAATTTCTCTAGACTGAGATTTGGTCAAAGTTCTTCCCAGGTTTAAGGGTCAGCATAGGTAACCCATTAGCACCTCATGGAATTCTCCCGAAATATATCCATCAACAGTCAACTATTCAGAAATGAGACAGATGCAGTACAACTTCCTAAACTTCTATACCTCTCGGGATTATTTTTATACTCTGGAGTTAGTGGTTTCCTAAAACAAAAGCCTTTCTCTCTTACATGTAGTGGAAAGGCTAGCATTATGTCTTTACACCCTCCTCCCTGGGCATGGACCTAAGAGGGACTTCTACAACCACACAGTGTGTCTGAGCCCTCGGTGGCTGGCAGCTGTCCACTAGTTTCTGCAGACTGGAAATCAACTCTAGTCCCCGCGTTGCCAATACCTAGTTGTGTGAGCTCAAGCCATTCGGAGCTCCGACCATTTCCCCGTCTGCAATAAGAAAGGGGCAATACAAGATTTCCCAACCCCCCTACCCTTAACATTATATTATCCTTTGAGCCCGCAAAAACCAGACCATCCATTCCCACTTCACACACTGTCGTGGGCTATGCCATCATTCCAAGAAGTCAAGTTTTAAATACTTCAGTGCACAAGTCCCAAGCTCACATGCCTACGGGAAATGAGAATAAATGAAAGGTGCGGGATGGGTGGGTTCCCACATGGTGGAGAGCCAAAATCACATTGAAGGACCAGCTGCTGCAGGCGTGCAAGCGTGTGAGCTCACTCCTGCCCAGAAGCTCCAGGTCTCGGGAAAAAAAGCTGCACACTCTGATGTTTTATGTGGCATCTTCAGGCTGGTTATGATGGACAGCATCCGTCTGCTGTCCTAACCACCTCCCTCTGCAGGCAAGGTAAGCCCCAGGGGACCCCAAGCAGGTCCTTCCTCCCAGATAGCTTAAGCCTGAAAGTGCAAAGAACTACCACCCTGCACTTCCTAAAGAGGGTGAAATTCATTTAACTGAAGCAAATCTGACCACAGCAATGAGACTGCTGTTTGTTTTTTTAATCAATAGCTATCCAAGTTTCTAAGCCTGATGATTTACGAGCACTTTGAAGCCTTTTAGATTTTCTTTCTGTCCCTGGTCTCCTCTTTCTCCATTCCCAACCCTATGCACTGTTGCCAGAATAAAATTCCTCCAGCCCTGTTATTAAACACTCTCTTGTTTGAGAATTAAAAGTGGGTTTCCCTATTGTGTGTAACGAAAGTATTCAACCCACCCCCACCCCCACGCACATGCCACTCCATCCGTTCTGTCCACACTCTTTCACTACCATTTATTGGGTACAGCCTGCGGGAACCTAGTATCTAACAAGAAATGTTCAGCAATGTGAACACTGAGATGACATAAGACCCTTGCAATGGATTCCAGATCAAAGACCAAGTTTATTCAGTCTCTTTTATTAGAATCTAAGTGTTTTGAAGCTTACTAGTACATATGATGGATGCTGTGTGAGCAAAGCAGGACAAAAGCCCTCTATTCTCCATTATCCTTGGTCAAGAACTTGTAATAATTAATAAAACAGTTTTTAGAAAAACTTCAGTTCTCAAATACGTACGTACTATTTTAAGTATATACAAATATGCTTTAGGAAACCTGTGCATTAAAATGCAACAAATAAAACTTCTAAGACTCTGACACTGTGATTTCTGAACGTTTTCACCAATTAGAAAAAGTCGCATTAGCAGCCAACTGACCCCCAGTCTTAAGTATTTCCAAGATGGTAATGGCATAGAGCACGTCACGAATAAAAGCAGCAAAATTCTCTTCAACCCTGAAACACAACCTAAAAGATAAATGTTAAATGAATGGAAAATATGCACCTAAAGGTGCCTCTCCACTTTTTAACAGTGTTGTATTAGTTTCAAGTGTACAATACAGTAATGGAACATTCCCACACAGCACCTGGCACTCCCCCATCCCCCCACCTCCCCTCTGGAAACCATCAGTTTGTTCTCTATAGTTGAGAGTCTGTTTCTTGATTTATCTTTCTTCCCTTTGCTCATTTGTTTCTTAATTCCACATATGAGCGAAATCATGTGCTGTCTTCCTCTATTTCAGTGGACAGTATACTCTAGCTCCATCCATGCCGTCCATGTCTTGCAAATGGCAAGATTTCATCCTTTTTTTTATGGTTGAGTAATATCCCATTGTGTATACAGACTATATCTTTATCCATTCATCAGCTGATGGACACTTGGGACTGTTTCCATAATTTGGCTATTGTGAATAATGCTGCTGTAAACACAGGGGTGCAAGTACCCTTCATGTTAGTGTTTTATATTCTTTAGGTAAATACCCAGTAGTGCAGTTACTAGATTGGAGGGTAGTTCTATTTTTCAGTGTTTGAGGAACCTCCATACTGTTTTCCACAGTGGCTACACCAGTTTTCATTCCCACCAACAGTGCACAAGGGTTCCTTTTGCTCCAAATTCTCTCCAATACCTGTTATTTCTGGTGTTGCTGACTTTAGTCGTTCTAACAGAGGTGACATGGTATCTCACTGTAGTCTTGATTTGCATCTCCCTGAAGGTCAGTGATGAACATCTTTTCATGTGTCTGTCTGCCATCTGGATTTCTTGGGAGAAATGACTGTGTCTTCTGACCATTTCTTAATTGGATTGTTTTTTGGATGTAGAGTTGTGTAAGTTCTTTATCTATTTTGGATACTGACCCTTTATTGGATATCATTTGCAAATATCTTTTCCCATTACATAGGTTGCCTTTTAGTTTTGCTTACTGTTTCCTGCACTGTGCAGAACCTTTTTATTTCGATCTAGTCCCAATAGTTTATTTTTGCTTTTATCTCCTCTGACTCAGGACACATACCTAGAAAAAAGTTGCTATGGCCTATATCAAAGAAATCACTGCCTGTGTTCTCTTCTAGGATTTTTACAGTTTCAGGTCTCACATCTAGGCCTTTAATCTATTTTCTTTTAGATTTTACTTACTTATTTGACAGAGAGAGACAGCTAGAGCAGGAACACAAGCAGGGGGAGAGGGAATGCAAGCTTCCTGCCAAGCAGGGAGCCTGATGTGCAGCTCAGTCCCAGGACCCTGGGATCATGACCTGAGCCAGAGGCAGACGCTTAACAACTGAGCCACCCAGGTGCCCCAAATCTTTTTTTTTTTTTTTTCTTTATGTATAATGAAAAAAAAAAAAAAAAAAAAAAAAAAAAAGGTCCAGTTTTCCCAGTACCATTGAAAAGATTGTCTCTTCCCACTGGATATTCTTTCCTGCTTTGTCAAAGATTATCTGACCATATAGTTGTGGGTCTATTTCTGGGTTTTCCATGTGTCTATTTTCGTGCCAGGACCATACTGTTTTGATTACTACAGCTTTGTAATATAACTTGGAGAAGGAATGGTGATGCCTCCAGCTTTGTTTTTCTTTTTTCAAGATTGCTTTGACTATCTGGGGTCTTTTGTGGCTCCATACAAATTATAGGAATAGTTCTGTGGAAAATGCTGTTGGTATTTTGACGAGGATTGCATTAAATCTGGAGACTGCTTTGGGTAGTAGAAGAATTTTTCACAATATTTGTTCTTCCATCCATAGGCATGGAATGTCTTTCCATTTCTTTGTGTCTTCTTCAATTTCTCTCATCATTGTTTTATAGTTTTCAGAGTACAGATCTTTCACCATTTTAGATAGGTTTATTCCTAGGTATCTTATGGGTTTTGGTGTGACTGTAAATGGGACTGGTTTGTTTGTTTGTTTTTTAAGATTTTATTTATCTGAGAGAGAGAAAGCACAAGCAGGGGGAGCACAGCAGGCAGAGAAAGAGAGAGAGAAGCAGGATCCCCACTGAGCAAGGATGCCAGGCTGGATCCCAGGATTTTGAGACCTGAGCCAAAGCCAGATGCTTAACCAACTGAGCCACCCAGGCACCCCAGGACTGTTTTCTTAATTACTCGTTCTGCTGTTTCATTATCGGTGTATAGAAATACAACAGCTTTCTATACATTGATTTTGTGTCCTGTGGTTTTGCTGAATTCGTTTACCAATTCTAGAAGTATTTTAGTGGAGTCTTTTGGATTTTCTATATATAGTACCATGTCATCTGCAAATAGTGGAAGTTTTAATTCTTCCCTACAAATCTATTCCTTTTATTTCCTTTTGTTGTCTGACTACTGTAACTAGGACTTCCAGTAAAATGAAAGCGGTGAATAGACATCCTTGACTTGTTTCTGACCTTAGGGCAAAAGCTCTCTGTTTCTGCCCCATTAAGGATGATGATAGCTGTTGGTTTGTCATATTTGGCCTTTATTATGTTGAGGCATATTCCCTCTAAACCTACTCTGTTGAGGCTTTTTATTATGAATGGATGTTGCACACTGTACTGTGCTTTTTCTGCATCTACTGAAATAACTGAATGACCCTTATCCTTTCTCTTATTGATGTGATATTATCAGCTTGATTGATTTGTGAATACTGACCACCCTGGCAACCCAGGAATAAATCACACTTGATCATGGTGAATGGCTTTAATGCATTGTTGGATTCAGTTTGCTGGTATTTTGTTGAGAATTTTTGTACCTATTTTCTCATCAAGGACATTGACCTGTAGTTCTCTTTTTTAGCGGTGTCTTTAACACATTTTGATATTAGGGTAATCCTGGTCTCATAGAATAAATCTGGAAGCTTTTTTTTTTCCTTCTTTGTCTATTTTTTTAGAACAGGTATGAATGCTCCTTCAAAAGTTTGACAGAATTTGCCTGTGATCTGGTCCTAGATTTTTATTTTTGAGAGTTTTTTTTATTACTGACTCATAGCTTTGATGGTTATCAGTCTGATTAAACTCTATATTTCTTCCTGTTTCAGTTTTGGTGGGTTATATGTATCTAGGAATTTATCCATTTCTTCCACATTGTCCAATTTGCTGGTGTATCATTTTTCATAATATTTTTTCCAATTATTCATATTTCTGTGGTATTAGTTGTTTCTCATTTGTGATTGAGTCGTTTCTCTTTTTTTTCTTGCTAAGTCTGGCTAGAGGTTTACCATCAATTTTATTCATTTTTTCAAAGGTCCAGCTCCTGGTTTTATTGATCCATTCTATTGCTTTTATTAGTTTCCATATCATTTTATTTCTGCTCTAATCTTTACTACTTCCTTTCTTCTGTTGGTTTTAGGTTTTCTTTAGGTGTAAGGTTAAGTTGTTTATTTGAGATTTTTCTTGCTTCTTGAGGTAGGCTTGTATTGCTGTAACTTCCCTCTTAAAACCATTTTTCTTGTGTTCCAAAGGTTTTGAACCATTGTGTTTTCATTTTCATTTGTTTCCATGTGTTTTTTTATTTCTTCTGTGATTTCCTGGTTGACCCATTCATTCTTTAGGAGCATGTTATTTATCCTCCATTTATGTCTTGTCTTCCCAAATTTTTTGTGATTGACTCCCAAATCCATAACATTGTGGTCAGAAAAGATGCATAATATGACTTCGATCTTCTTGAATTTTTGAGGTTTGTTTTACAAGCTAATATGTGATCTATGCTACAGAATGTTCTGTCTGCACTTGAAAAAAAATGTGTATTCTGCTGTGTTAGGATGGAATGTTCTGAATATATCTGTTAAAAACACCACTTCCTCTTTAAAAGAGGTTAGATGGGGGGTGGAGGGAAACCCCACCGGGGTGGCTCAGCTGGTTAGGCATCTGCCTTAGGCTCAGGTCATGATCCCAGTATCATGGGATCAAGTCCCACACTGGGTTCCCTGCTCAGCAGGAAGTCTGCTTCTCCCTCTTCCCCTCCCCCCCACTCATATTCATTTGTGCACTTTCTCTCCAATAAATAAAATCTTTAAAAATAGTAATAAATAAATAAATACACCTCTTCCATTATATCATCCAATCCCATTATTTCCTTGTTGATTTTCTGTTCAGATGATCTGTCCATTTATATATTTGGGATATTCAAGTTCCCTTCTATTATTGTACAATTATCAATTAGTTCCTTTATATTTGTTATTAACTGTTTCATGCATTCTGGTGCTCCAATGTTGGGTGCCTAAATATTTACAACTGTTATATTTTCTTGTTGGATTGTCCCTTTATTATAATACAGTGTCCTTCTTTGTCTCTTGTAACCATCTTTGTTTCAAAGTCCACTTTGTCTGATGTAAGTACTGTTACTCTGACTTCCTGCTGACATTCATTTGCATGATGGGTATTTCTCCATTCCCTCACTTTCAATCTGCAGGTGTCTTTAAGTCTAAAATGAGTCTCTTGTAGGCAGCATATAGATGGGTCTTGTTTTTTCATCCATTTTTGTCACCCTATGACTTTTGACTAGAGCAGTTAATCCATTTAAATTCAAAGTATTTACTGATAGAAATGTATTATCATTTCATTATTTATTTTGTGATTGTTTCTAAATATTTTCTCTAATCGTTTGTCTCTCTCTCTCTCATGGTTTGCTGATTTTCTTTAGTGATATATTTGTATTTCTTTCTTTTATTTTTTGCATATTTATTAGTGGTTTTGATATATGGTTACCATTAGGTTTATATATAACCTCTTCTGCATATAGCAGTCCATATTAAGTTGATGACTGTTTAAGTTTGAGTCCAATCCTTTCCCCTCTCCTCCCCATGTCTTAGGTATATGTTGTCTTATTTTACATCATTTTATCTTATGAGTTCCTTGACTGATATTTTTAAGGAAATCTTCATTGTTACTGCTTTTGTGTTTTCTACCTCTATACTACCACTTTTGATATCTCCTTTCCACTCAAAGTCCCCTCTAATATTTCTTGCAGGGCTAGTTTAATGTCATGAACTCCTTTAGCTTTTGTTTATCTGGCCAACTTTTTCTCTCCTTCTCCTCCAAATGATATCCTTGCTGGATAGAAAATTCTTGGCTGTAGATTTTCCCCCTTCAGTTCTTTGAATAGATCATGTGACTCCCTTCCAGCTTGGAAAATTTCTGCTGAAAAATCCCCTGCTAGCCTTATGAGCTTTCCCTTATATGTTACTGTCTCTTGTCTTGCTGCTTTTAAAATTGTTCCTTGATCACTATATTTTACCAATTTAATTACAAGATGTCCTGGTGTAGATCTACTTTTGCCTCTTGGACCTGGATATCTGGTTCCTTCTCCAGATTAGCGAAGTTTTCAGCTAATATTTCTTCAAGTTCCCTAAGCCTATTCTTGTTTTGCATAATTTTTTCTCTCTTCCTAACCTTGATTTCTTTCTATTACTCTTCTTTGGTCATTAATTCGTTCCTCTCCTTCCAGCCTGCTGTACATTCCATCAAGTGTCTTTCTCATTTCATTTATTAAACCCTTTATCTCTAGGTTATTCCTTATTTCTGTGGTAAGGGTCTCACTCATGTCTTCTACTTTTTTTTCTTAAGACCAGTGAGCATCCTTATGATCACTGTTTTAAATACTGTATCAGACATATTATTTATATCTGTTTTACTTAGATCTCTGGCCAGGGCTGTTCCTGTTTTTTCATTTGGGATAAACTTCTCTGTCTTCTCACTTTGTCTACGTATCTGTGCCTGTTTCTGTGAGTTAGGAAGGTCAGCTACATCTTGAGGGAAATGGCCTTATGAAGAAGAGGTCTATAATGCCCTGCTGTGTAGTGTGCCCTATTCCTAGGGACAGTGCCTGGCACTTCTGGAGTATCTCTGAAGTGTGCTACAAGTGCTCTGTTTTGTTCTGGCTGCCTTATCCTGCAAGGCAGTCTTCTGCAGTGGATCTCTTTACCTGTTGTGGGCAGTATTTGGTCCCTGGCCTGAATGTGGCACATTTTAACTAAGTATGCTCTGCTCTGCTTGTGAAATGACACAGTTGCCACTGCTGCCAAACTGAGGCTCTGTAACACTGTTGAGTGGAAAGATGCAATGTGAGCCAGGGTTTGGTCTAATCTTCTGGGGGAGGGGATACCACTGCACTGGGACTGAGGCAAGTGAAATAGGGAAGGGTTGTTCTACCAGAGCATAGGAAGTGAGAAAGAACAGGGTTTGGTGTAAGCAAGTTAGGTAGGGAGTACTGACACTGGACTGGTCCCTGTAGGTAGCCCTGACTTCTGCTGATGGCCAGGGAGAAGGGTCTCTCCATGAATGCTCTCTCTCTGGAACATGTTCCAAACAAGCAAATTACCTCCCCAATGTGTGCCCTACAGAACTTTTCAGATCAGTTTTCATACTGTATATCCACAGGCTGTTTACCTGCCTTCTCTCCAAGAGCAGTACAATGCCTTTGGGGATCTATCCCAGCCTAGCCCACTGACCTTTAAAATTCCAGGCTTTAAGCCTCAATGGTTGCCAGAAGTCAAAATTCAGTCCATCTCACTTTCCAAGCCAACTGGTATGGGGATTCATTTTCCCTATGTACTCCCCTGTGTGCTGACCTGTCTCTCACCCTTTTCTACAACAACAGCTCCCTCTCCATGGTAACAGCCATGATCAGCTTTTCTCAAATCTCAGTTTCTCCCAAATCATGTTTCCATACTTCCTACCTTCTTCAATGTAGCCTCTTCTCTCTACCTTTAGTTATGGAGTTGTTCTGCCAGCCGTCAGGTCCAACTTCTGAGGTATTTAGGATGATGTGATAGTTATCTAGTTGTATTCATGGGACAAGGCAAGTCTAAGGATCTCCTACTCTACCACCATATTCCCACTGAGAACTGGTGCCTTTCCACCTTAAAATGATTCGCTTTCAGGGCACCTGGGTGGTTCAGTGGGTTAAGCCACTGCCTTCGGCTCAGGTCACGATCTCAGGGTCCTGGGATCAAGTCCCGCATCGGGATCTCTGCTCAGCGGGGAGCCTGCTTCCTCCTCTCTCTCTCTGCCTGCCTCTCTGCCTACTTGTGATCTCTCTCTGTCAAATAAATAAATAAAATCTTTAAAAAAAAAAATGATTCGCTTTCATTTCTGCTAATGCTTAGCTAACCAGTTCAGTTGATAGTACATATGTCACATTGTTGCCTATTTTTAAGTGCTCCCAAATCAGATAATGTCACTATAGGCTCCAGTAATGTATTTTTATTGCCCAGCAGAATATAAACCACTTGAATACTTGCCTTTTCACTCTCACTACCTAGAAACAGTGAAGATTCCAAGTTTTTAGATAGTACATTTCACATTCCACATGTGAAATGGAAGTTAAACATCTTCATATAGTATAACTTGATTTAATATAGAAGGGTCTGCTACAAAAAGTAAATCAACAAGTGCATGCACAAAGTAATTCCCACTTAACAAAAAATACACTAAGGAAGTTACACACAACAAATTAACTTCATTACACAATGAAAAAATCTCTATAGGAACCTGAAAGTAATCTGACAGCAGACCAAGTAGATCATTGTGCTTTGCTCCTGGCTATATGACACCAGCTGTGATCCATCCCCAGGGAGAGATTAAATTTAGGATGGGGAAAAGAAGGAAAGACACTTTCTGATAAAACCAATATCCAACATTTCCCTTACCTCCTTTTGCCAAAAATCAAGGGCTTTTCCATATATGGGTATTTTATTTTATTTTATTTTATTTATTTATTTGAGACAGAGAGATAGGGAGACAGAGAGAGGATGAGCAGGGGGGAGAGCAGGGGGAGAGGGAGAAGCAGGCTCCCTGCTAAGCAAGGAGCCCAAAGTGGGGCTCAATCCCAGGACCCCGGGGTCATGACCTGAATGAACTCAAGACAGACACTTAACCAACAGAGCAACCCATATGTGTTTTAGAGAATTTTAATAGGTTTTCTAATATAAATCAGAAATAAAGTAAAATGCTCAATAAAATAATTTCTCAGGGCTATCTCCTAAGTGTTATCATTCATGAAGTATCTTATAAAGAAAATACATCATTTGTCTTATAAAATGTGCAATACTTATGACATCTGTCAGCTCTAATCTATTAACTCATCTTTTAGAAATTTTGCCCTTCTAGACAAATAAATGTACAGATGCAGGAATGCAGACTGTTGAAAGTGAGAATTTCTGAGGCTGGAAATTACATTAAACTATGTCAAAAGATAATTAAAAATTTAACCTAGCAAGCTTTCAAAAAAATATGATAACTATTACAAAACTTTCAACTAGTTAATAAGCCAATAGATGAAATCAAATTTTCATGGAAGTGCCTCTTTTGCCCTCATGTGTGAACAATGTATTAGTATTACTAGTATTGAATTAATTGTCTAATTTTTGGTTGCAGTTGTGTTCTGTCATGATTTTGTATCTACCACAATCCAGTAAAAGTTAAGTACTTTTTAAAAAATCCAATGTCTAGGGATTAGTGAATTTCAGTTGGGTCAATATTCCTTGGAGTTAAAATTTATGCTGCCAAATCCTTTTATTTGATAGAGTCCCTTGTGGATCTAAGTTCTTTAAGAGAATGTGATGATAATCTTTTCCTCACTACCCCAAGGTGTTTTATTCTACCTCACTCCAGCTTCAATATTCTAAGACAGAAAAGGCTCAACACATCAAATTTCAGTATTTATCCTAATAAGAAAATGCAGAGCAAATACACTGTCATTTCACAAAACAGTCTGAGTTCACCCACTTATGAAATTATCATCTTTAGAATATGTACACATATTCCATAAAAGGCCTACTGATGAAAGAAGAAATTTCAGTAGGACAAATCATATTTCTATTATTTTCTGAGTTGCTAAAAAAAAAAAAAAGTGAATTTGCAATTTGAGGAAGGAACCACTTAAAGCACTCAATCTTCCTGCGATACACTAAAATTGCCTCCTATTTCATTACAGTTTTGTAGTCACTCATACATAGAAGGGACCTTCTGACCCCCTTCCATACAAAATACACCACCAAAGTCACTGTGAACACATCAGCCTGCATCACTCCCACATCTCAGCCTGAAAAGAGGGGCCGTTTTGTCCTCAATCCAACTTGTCTTTCTTTTTCTGGCTGGAATAAGAAACAGAAAGGGTTTCAAGTGCCCATGGAATACTCACTCAGATAACCAGAAGCTGAGTCACAAAGGAAGTCTCAGTTAATTTCAAAGAACCGAAATAACACAGCCATATGTTCCCTAGCCACAAAATGAAATTATAAATCAATAATAAAGATATTTGGAAAAATCTCCAAATGTCTGGGCATTTGAAAATTAAGGAGGACACTTTTAAATAACCCATGCGTAAAAGAACTCACAAGTGAAATTAGAAACTATTTTAACCAAATAAAAACTCAACATATCCCAAATTGTGAATTGCAGCTAAAGCTTGATGGGGAATTTATAGCTCTAAATGTTTATATTAGAAAAGAAAAAATAATTTAAAAACAATTACCTAAGTTTCTAACTTAAGAACCTTAAAAAAAAAAAAAAAAAAAAAAAAAAAAAACAAATTAAACCAAAGAAGAAAGGAAATACTAAAGCTCAGTGAGACACTGAGGAACTAGTAAATGGATTGATCTAGAATATGAGCAAAACCAAAAATAAGGCCTTTGAAAATAAAGTTGATAAACCCCTAAGCAATACTAGAGAAATCACACATTAAGGAATGCAACAGGAATATCACCATAAATCATACAGATATTTAAAAAATAATGGAAGATGATGAGCAACTTTATGCAAATAAATCTGACAACTCAGATGAAATGACCAATTCCTTGAAAGACACAAATGACCAAACTTGATACAAGAAGATTTAGAATTGAATAACCCTGTATCTGTTTTAAATACAGATTCATAATCAAAACTCTCCCACAAAGAAAACTCCAAGCTCAGATGGCTTCATTGTTGAATTCTCTTATAAACATTAAAGGAAGAATTAATGCCAATTTCATGTAAACTCTTTCAAGAACTAAACTCATTTTGAAAGGCCAGCATATGCCTGTTTAAAAATCAGATTTAAAAATTTAAAAATCAAGGGAAGACATTAAAATATACATATTATCTCCCCCATGAACACAAACACAAAAAATGTTAACAAAACATTAACAAATTAAATCCAGCAACATATAAAAAAGAGCAGTCAGGGACACAAAGTCATTCTTTCCACAGCCACAACACTGAAGTGCCTCTCCATCTCCTCCTCAAAATACAAACATGTTTTTTAAAGGATCAATTAAATGAATTAATGAGTCTGCAGACTGAAAACTTCTGACTAACATTATATTGTACTATACAACTACAAATTTGCATAATGCATGATTATTTAATAATAATCCAAAATCAAGAGCAGAGAAATTTAGAAAAAATAAGGTGAAATCAATATTCAAAATGCATTCCATGAGGTCTGCAGATGGGCTGTGAAGATTCTAGCAGCGTATGGATACCTGAAACTGAAGATAGTACTAAATCCTATATATGCAATGTTGTTTCCTATACATGCATACCTCTGATAAAGTTTATAAATCAGGCACAGCAAGAAGCTAGAAAGCATAATAATATAGAACAATTATAAAAATATACTGTAATAAAAGTTATGATAAAGTTTATAAATCAGGCACAGCAAGAAGCTAGAAAGCATAATAATATAGAACAATTATAAAAATATACTGTAATAAAAGTTATGTGAATGTTGTATCTCTCAAAGTATCTTATTGTACCAAATATCTTATTGAAACCAAAAGCCAGACACCTAACCAACTGAGCCACCCAGGCACCCCAAGAAAATGTGTTCTTGTAGGAGAGTCCCAGTTACCTGATAAATTTCACTACTCTTACATGGAGAGCTGTTCTCTTACACCAGTCTTTTACCTTAGTCCTTCTATTAATCCTTTACACTAATTGCTGACACTGATATTTGAAAAAGGTACATTTACTCCCTAATGCTGGGAGTAAATGCTTGAGCTACTGTACCAAGTTTATTCAGAAGCAACCCAAAAACTATAGTTATATGTTCTTCATTAAACACTTTTTAAGCCATAAAAAGTATAAAAGAATATAAAGAATTATTTGCCATTAAAATCACTGAACTTGACATGAATACAAAGACTTTAGAGGTAGTAAATAACAATTGAGAAACGTTACAAATCAAAATCAAATAGGAAATGGATAGCAAAATCTAAACCTTCCATCTCCTAACTACTGGTCCATTATTTTTCAGCATGCCACATGTTTTGCCAAAATCTTTATTTTTAAGTTAAACCACAGGGAAAGTAAATACTGTAATGAATTTGCAAATATTTACAAGAGGGGAGGCAAAAGAAGTAAGCCTACTAAATTCAACAAGACAAGTATAATGGGAACTATTCCCATGGCTCACTTTTCTCAGCTTCTCAGAATGGATAGGTTAAAAATGAAGGGAAAAAATGTGCAAGACTAAATCTCAAAAACAGCTTTTTGCAAAATTAACCATAGCTATTAATCCTTCCTCGAAAACTAGACAGCAGGGTATTTTCCCTGTTTCTATGGAGGAGGAAGCACGCCACCACTGAAATCTGCAAGCTTATGAAAAGTTAAACCACAGAATAGTCATCAGTGGAGTTAAGTACACAGTCAAGCCTGCAACGTAGTTCAAATTTTTCTTCTCGAGAAAAAGTAAAGGCAGTAAAACAGAGAATATTCTATGGCTGAAGGTCTGATGGGAGCTGCAAAAGCTTCGCTCCTCTTCCTCCAGTACAAAATGTCTTTCAAGTCTCTTTCATTGGGGTATCTTGATTTTATCTTTAAAAATGCTTGCATATGAAATTTACAACCTATTCCATAATATCTATTTGTGTTAATAAAAGAAACCTGAGCCTTCCAATAAGCATCACTGACAAACTCACACCTCCCCACGCCATGCTCACAGCCAACAGGACACATACCGCCAGGCCAGTACAAACAGCACAAGGTGCCTGAGTACCAGGTGGACAAGAGACTCCAAGGAGGAGTCCTCTGTGAAGACCCTAGTCCAGCATCTCTTCCCCAACTCCCACCCACTCTTTGGCTCTCCCTAGCCCTTGCCCCCTTGCAGTAATGAGATGACACTTCAAGGAAGGAGTTGGCTGGGAAGAATCAATGAAACATGAAGTTTCTCAAGAAAAACAGAGGTGTTGGGCAATACATCTCTATCAACTACAAACATAAAAGGCTCACTATTAAAATGAAACATTTGCTTCCCTCTCAGACTTTATACCAAAGTTCAAAGATAACACCATTAATCATGCACGAAAGCATGACTAATCAAGTCATTACTACCCAGTCATTTCCTGCTTGCTTACGGAAGGTGAACTTCCCCAGTATCACTGCCAGCAACTCCTCGTATTTAAAATCCCATCACTATCACTCCTCAATGGGTTCTTTCTATTTAAGACAAAATTTTACAAGAAAAATTTTCTTTACTACAAATTAAGATTTTAATGTAAACATACTTACTTCCATGTGTCACTAATAAGCAAAAGTATCCAGCTTTAAAAACACACACACACACACACACACACACACACACCAAGAAACTAGTGACAAGCATGATCACAGTTTTTATTAGGTTATCTGTTCTGGTAAGCAGATTCAAACTTAATAAAATGATCTTTCTCAAAACCTCTAATAGCAAGCCAACTGCAATCCACAAAAGGAACAAATTATGTTTCTGCAAAGATAAAGTCAAAGTTGTTTTCCACTTATTTCCCACCGACTAAATGAATCCCATAAATAGCAAAACTACTACTTATTCAGGAAAAATAGTATAAAGAGTATGTATGCAAACCATGTACTTTCAAAAATCACAAAGAATGAACTGCAAAGTATGCCCTAATCCCACTTTATGATTTAGGACACTTATTCTCAAGTTCAAAAAATAATACCCTTTAAAAAAATTTATTGTAATGTACCAGTCTTCTTCAATCCAAAAAATAAATACATGGTATGTCTACAATGTACTTCATGAAAGCGTTTAGATAATATGCTTCTGCAAACACCAAAACCAGAAGCTTAAAAATTTCTGTAGAGTGTGGTATACACCATTTAAAAAGGTTAAACATTGGAGAAGAGACCAGAAAGTGTATTTTCAACATCTATCACAAAAAGTTACTATTATAAAGGGCTCAAAGAAAAACAACCTCAAACTGAAATGGATAAACAGAAAATTGTGATTAATAGATACAAACTAAGGGAAATTAAAATAAATATAATACACCAATTTTGACTAACAAATTAACAAAAAAAATTAATAGGTAACTCAGTCTTCACAAGAGGCAGGTATAAATTTAGTGCAATTTGTCAATATCTAATAAAACATAAGATGTGTACTTCCTTTTCTCCAAGCAACTCAACTTATATCCTAAAGGAAAAACTCCCACACAGAGAATGGATCTATAAAGATGCTGTCACACAGTTGTTATCTGTAACAGAATACTGGAGAAAATATTAATCATTAAGAAATGGTTACATAAATTATGGTACCTCCATGTTAGGAGAGATTATGAGATACGTGGTAACGATTAAACCCCAGCGTAACTAACCACAATCTAAATTCTCCACCCTATCTCCCCTACTCTTCTTCCTTTTCAAATGATCTGTTCCAATCCAATGGATTCTCTCACCAGCTTCCAAATCTGGCTTCTACTTCAAGCACTCCATCTCCCTAACTTCAGCAGCGATGTCTAAAAAAGTGTCACCTAACCTCATCAAATAGGCTTCAGAGACTGTGCCTAAGAAAATAAAGTACAAGTATGCAATTAATTATTCAGAAAGTGTCTCAGCAGATCCTTCATCATAGGAAAAAAGCAAAAGAATCCAATTTTTTCTTATTCATTTCAAAATAAGTGGCAAATGGCAATAAACTTTGCCTATAATCCCTTCAGCAAGGCAATACATGTAGTATAATCCCAATTTTTAAGTGAAATATTTTGTATATGGTATTTGTATAAATATATATGGTATTCATATATTTTATGTGCCATTTGTGTAATAAACATTCTTCTTGGAGTGCTAAGATCAGAATGTTTCCCTTGTGTGTGTTTTTTTCCCAGATACTTTACATAAGCAATGAAGACTTTTTTAAAAATCATACCCCAAAATGAATAATTTTGAGAGAGAAGTCCTAAAACATAAATAATCCAAGAGTTGCTTTCATCCCCTTACAAAAATACACTGTGCAAAGAAAACGCAATATTTACAACGGAATATATACACATTCATGGTTTTGACCCATCAGTGAAAGCTTTCCCTTTCTTTTGCCTAAAACTGAAAACAGAACAAGACAAAAAGTAGCCTGTGCTGATGATATGATATAATTCTTATGCTAAGTTCCTCAACAACATTAAACCCTTGAACAAACATTCATTGTTAAGTTAGACACTTGGAATCTCACGTATTTATGCGAGCTTCCCCTGGCCACCTGCAGGAGCTCTGCAGAACGCTGTCATCTCTCCAGGGCCTCCTACCGCCACTGCGCTCTACATTACACACAAAACACCCCAGGCCAGTGTTTTCAAACTGTAAAATACATCTTTTTTTTTTTTTAAAAAAAAAACAAAACCCTACATTACCCATAAACACAAATTTAAAAAAAAAAAAAAAGAAACCCTACTGAATGATCTTACTATCTATCTGTGCACACGAATACTTCCAACTCTTTTTTTAACGCTAGTTTTATCCACTGATGAAACGCATCCCATTTACTTTGGAACTTTTTTTCTCTCACTATTGTATTATGAAACTATCCAAACACAAAAAGTTGACAGAATTATACTATAAACAGCTGTGTACCTTACTTAGATGCTACAATTAACAGCTTCCCACAGTTGCTTTTTCACAAATCTATCTATCCATCCTTCTACCCGTTAGTCCATCTAATTTTGTGATGCATTTCAAAGTAAACTGCAGACATCCGTACACTTTTCTCCTAATCACTTCATCATGCATATCAATAACTAGAGATCAACATTTGAAAGAGTTTTCTATTCAGGCACATTTTCTTCCTTTTAGCAAGGCAGCAAGCAGCAGGGGTTAAAATTTAATGCAGAAAGAAGAGAAAGAAAAGCCCCTAGCAGTCCCCTCCACTGGGAGGATGTCCTCTCCACGGGGAAAACCAAAATAGACTGCAGGCTTGGAGATCTAGAGCCAACCATGCACACTGAAGGGCTGCTCCCCAGAGAGCCCCTCAGCCCTGGCCTCCCATCCAGCCACATGGAGCTGCTGGCAAGCGATCAGTCCGTCCCCTGGACCCCAGCCAACGCATGGCATATGAAGATGTTAGATGGACCTCATGCAGCTCATGGCTAGCTTAAATCATTCCCATCATAGGTACCTAATTTCTGATATTATAATTATCTCTTCATTTCGTCTCAAATATTTTATTGCCTTCTAAAATGAAAGAACCCTCTCTGCAGCATTTAATAAGTATAAAGCGTGGTTTTAATTCAAATATGTGCTATAAGACCTAAAAGTAAGGCAGGTCCAATATTACGTGCTGCCCTGACATTTGGAAAACCAGGAAGGTCTCCAATGGCCTAACTGCAAGTGCCCCTCCCCACTGAGACCTCATAGACAAGGTCCCCTACCCAAACCAGACACCCCTCCCCATCACAGGGCGAAGCACAGTTCCTGCTTCTCCTGAGGAGCCTGCCACCACACAGAACTATCCACACAACTAGTCACATCCTCTTCAGGAAACTATGGACCACCCTACCCTCTTGATCCTGCAAAGTCTGCTTCCCACAGTCCCGCTAGATCTCTCTGCTCCTGAGCACAACCCCTGACAGGCCTGCACTGTTTGTCCCTGGGCTGGGAGTGTACCTGATATCCAGTTACGCAAAATCTACTGTCATCAAGCTCAGCGGTCCAGTGCCAGGTGTCATGTGTTTGGCCATCCCCACAACCCTAGGGCAAGAATCCACCCCCACCACCAACAACAATGGAAGGGAAGAGGTAATGATTACAACAGAATGCTCATTTTTAATTAATGCCTACATGACGACTGGGGGGCAAAAATGACCATTATAATGTCAACAAAACATCAAAATTTTAGAAGTCATAAAACAGAAAATTAGGAGGATGTAATGGTAAATGGATACTGAATTTCTGCCTTTACAAAAACAAAAACAGACTGCTGGTATCTAAAACTCAACATGGCCAAATGCAGCTCTCTGAAATCCCTCCAAACCTGCCCCTCCCCAGATGTCCCTATCTCAGCAATGGACACCGCCATCCACACAATTAAACCTGTAAGCCAACTGCATGAGATCGGGGCCTGGGTTTCCTACTCATTGCCACAGCCCTCTATCCAGTATGGGACTTAGCACAGAGTACATGCTTTGTAAATGTCTGTGGCAGGATGAATGAATGAACAGAGAAATGGTTTCCTCTAAAGGTGAGCTCACCTTTCATGCACCCCTATGTGTTTACAATACATGCTCGGTTCAACTCGATTCAGAATTGATTTTTCTCATTAATAGAGTGATAAAAAGATGAGATAGAAATAAACTGCTTAAATAAGTAATTCTGCACTACTGTATATATTCATTAAAAAGTGACAACAACAAACAAAGAAGTTTAAGGATTATTTCGGAAATGTTGTAAAAGGTTACTTTAGACATTCCAGAAGGTTCAAAGCAACAAGTCTCATGTTTCCCTCCCCTTTTAAGCCACTGAGACCCCCCACTTTCCCAACTGAGAGCATCAAGATCAAGATCTAGTCACAGAAATGTGAATGGCAAAAGGCACACAGATAAGCAGGGGTTGATGCTGACCTGGTCCTAGTAATTCATTCTACACTGTGTTTATTCTATTTAATAGTCGTGAGGTCAAAGGTATCTCACTCAGACAATCTGCCTTTCACTTTTTAACAGAAGCCAAAGTTCATTTTGTGATTATGTGGCCAGGCAAAGAGGATTTCCTATTTCCATGCTCACCACAGTCAAAAGCAGAAAGCTCTTCTCAAGGTACTTGGTTACATTTTGCCATCAAGGACAGATGGAGGCATATGGTTCACCTTAGCCCCACCAGGGACTGAAAAGATCCCTACCACAAACATTACTGAGCAGCACTTACACCAAAGCCAGAGAAGTGCAAGGCCTATCCTCTTCCTCAACCAGCTTATCTGTGGGAAGGCAAAGCCAGAGCAAGGCAGCCTGGATACACGAGTAAAAAGAGGAGGTCTAGAACACACAGCAGGTGGCTCAGAGGACAGGGATCCAGGCTGAGCTCTCGCGGTACGGGATGGTACAGGTCAGCGAGGGGCCCGGAGGAAGGCAATACCAGCTGTGGACATCTTGCTGAAGAAGCAAAGCCTGTGGGATTACTACATCCCAACTACCAAATATTTTCTATTTTATTCTTTCGAATGCCAGTTTTAACACACTAAAAAACAATCCCCCCCTTCAAAAGCACGTGCACATATGCCCACGCACACACACACACTATAATTTTAAGGAAAATACTTTTATAAGATAGCTAGAAGGAATGATCAGGCTTTTACAAGTACCGCTGGTCCTGGGAAAGCTGGTACTAGACTCATCTAGTCATACAAGTAGAATCCCATTTTTAAGCAGCTCCATGGCACGTCGAAACTATGTTATTCAAAACCTCATTAAAGTGGAAGGAAACCTACTGCCACTTCATTCAAAGTACTGCTAATTTTACTTGTAAATACAAACACTTGAAGAACACAGTACTTACAAAACATCAAACCAGAATAAGTACAAATGGGGATATTCAGTAAATGGTTAGGATTGATATGTCTGAATGAAATATTTTCGAATGGAAGAAAACGCCAGAGCCAGAAGAAGGTAACTCACTCTCCTTCCATTCCCTTAAACAAAATTACCGATCACTGATACATACAGAAATTGATATTAAAACACAGCTGGCAACTAAATGTATTGTAGTTCCCCCTTTGGATCCTGAAATAGAAAGAGGACATTAGTGGGAAAGCTGGTGAAAACCAAATGAAATTCCGCAGTTTAGGTTGGTTTCTTATTTTGAACAAATGAACCAGACAAATGAACCACGGTAAGGTAAGATGTTAGCAAAGGGGACTGGGTGAGGGTATAAAGGAACTCTGTTATCTTTGCAACTTTCCTACATCTCTAAAATTATTTCAAAATAAAACATTTTTAAAATGGAGTTAATAAATACTGGACCAAAGGTTGTTCAAGAAAAGAGGAAGTAATGAACCATGACTTAAGTACTGCTGAGAGATTAGTCAACTAAGGGTCTGATGGCCTCCTATTAATTAAATGCTAAAATCCCACAGGTGTTGTGAGAGAAGGGGAGAAGGGAAAAACAGCAGAACTGCACTGGGAGCAATGTACGGCCTCAGAAGTCTGTCCTACAACTCCAGTCAACATGACAACCCCTCCTCTTGTGCCGGACCCCCCCCCCCCCAGGGTGCCCTCCAAGTATCACCTTTCAGGGTTACCAATCACGAAGTCTAACTGCAGCCGTATTCCAGAAGACTCAAGAGTGAACCAGAAAGGGCCACCTGGGTGGCTCAGTTGGTTAAAGGCTCTCCCTTCAGTTCAGGTCATGATCCCAGGGTCCTGGGATCGAGCCCCCCACATCGGGCTCTCTGCTTAGCAGGGAGCCTGCTTCCTCCTCTATTTCTCTCTGCCTGTCAAATAAATATATAAAATCTTAAAAAAAAAAAAAAAAAAAAAAAAAGAGTGAACCAGAAGATTCTGACAGCTTTTCCTGAATTTAGGAATGCATCCTAAATTATTTATTATACTAGTACTAGGATGTTTACTCAAGTGAGAGCAAGGACCAGGAAGTCTACTATACAGTGTTCTCATAACTTAAACCCTATAACCAAACACAAATTCTATACATACAAGGTCTCTGGACATATAGAATATTTTCAAGACCCTTGGTGGAAAATACACTCTTTGTTCTTTCAGAGAAATTGGAAAATGTTAAGTCACAAGGAGAGTGGACCAAGGCCTCAGAATGAGCAAATGATAAGCACTAGAAGAAGTGGGCCCACTGGCCACCACCAGGGCTCACTCACCTCTCACACACGGGCACTGCAGGCACACTCCTAGAGAAGCAAATGGAAGGGAGGAAAGAAGCCAGATGACTTCAGCTAAAGAGAGAGAGAGAACATAAAAAGGGCAGCTAGGGAGAGCCAGCTCCTCCCCCTCCCTCCCCAAGAGGAAAAGAGAAGGAAATATGAAACCACTGCAAGAGGAAAGAGAGGGGGTTCCCGTCCTCTTGCTGCCTCTTCCAAGTTTACCCCCAGTGCAAGTCAGGACTGGGAGGCAGATGCATCAGACAGGAAAAAGCTCTAAGCTGAGTGGCAGGAGAGGACTCTAAGAGCTCTCCTAGATTCTGAGATAACAGTTAATTCAAGGAGACACAGATGCTCTGAATGCAAAATGATAAAAAACATATCAGTGGATCTGGTCTCCCTATAAACAAATTCACCATTAGGATTCAGCTTCTTTCACAACCCAAGTATCTCAAAATCATCACCCTTTGGAGTCAGCGGCACTAGACAACTTCCTTTGTCAATTATGACAAAAGGGAGATTTCTCATTGTTCCTGACAGGACTGTAAAAAAGGATGCTCAGAGCTGAATTGTTCTTGTGTGCCGCGCCCCCCACACCTCCCACTCCTTCCACTGTCATCTCTCCGGGTCTCCACTTTCTTATCAATCTGTTTTCAAACTTCAAAATGTCTCCCTCACCAGCCTCTTTTACATTGTAAGAACAACAAATTATGCTCCTTTCCCTCTCCTCCTAATGATTCAAAGCCTGAATCTTTATTCTGAACCAAAAATAAATAAATTGACATTGATTTTCTTTTTTTAGATATAGACATCACAGAATACGAAAATCAATTAAGTCAACCAATTATACCAAGTATAATAGGTAAATAGTGCTTTAAAACATTGGAAATACAAAACTCGACTTTAAAAGTCACATTTCTGTTGAAACATCACTACGTCAATAATCTAGTAGGTCCATAACACAGACGTCTCAAATCAGACTCCTGAGTCCAACTTTTTAACAAAACACATGGAAATACAAATGAAAAGAATTTATTTGCACAGAATTTTTTTCCCAAAAATGAATTTTATGGCTTAATGGACCTGGCCTGTTTGCAGATGGGCCGACCAACAAGCAGTAGCCTACCCCAATACCAGATCTCCAAACACACAGAAAAAAGTGCTGAACTTAGAAATAAGGTTATTGCCCGTGGAAAAGCCTACTGCTGTTTTCACAGGGCAGATTATAATTTTTATTTTAAAAGAAAAGAGTTTTTAAAGATTTTGTTTATTTGAGAGAGAAAGAGTAAGCAAGAGAGAGAGCACAAGCAGGGGTAGGAGCAGAGGGAGAGGGAGAAGCAGACTCCCCTCTTGGGCTGGGAGTCCAACTCCATCCCAGGACACCAGGCTCATGACCCAAGCCCAAGCCAACTGACTGAGTTGCCCATCTGCTCCTAAAAGAAAATTTTGGATTAACAAAAATGGCTAATCCCTATCTGCATCATTTTTTGGACACCAAAAATTCTGTAGTTTTGAATGGCCCTAAACATGCCTTCAGATCTGTGTGTTAGTGACAGTCCCCGTGCAGAAGAGTATAGCCATCCATAAACGGGCCAGAAACCAGACAGAACAGCCAACTGTCAGCACAGAAACTCTTCTCGTGGTATACATGACCCTGGGGTGAAGATTCTTGGCTATCATCCTGCATCACACTGGAAATCAGTATGCTGTACATGTCACTAAGAAATCTATTCTAGTTTCACAGAAGCCAATGTAGCACGTTCAACACAGGGAAGTGGACCAAAGTTGACTGAAATGCTTTCGTCCAAACAATAAAGACTGGTTTTTGTTTTAAAACTCACAAGACAATTCTTCAGATTTCTAAACCATTAGGAATATAGAAGTTTACAAAACTTATTAAAGCATATAACAGAATGGCAGATTTCTAACAAGCAGGTTCAGCTACCATACTTAGTAGCCACAAAGCCTTCCCACCACACCATCTAGCACAAGCAAGAACTGCCTTTTTTAGTTTTCGAGAGGTTTTACCTTCTGCTATCCAAACGTCCCCGTAACCACCTCGGCAGGAAGGAAACGCACGTGACACCCATGTCACTGCTACACAGGGATTCGCTTCATCTGCTGCTACACTCGATCTCCTGCTTCCCAGTTCTTGGTCTGACGGTCCCTAAACAACATCACACCTCCATGGGCGGTCTTCATCTCACAGATCCTACAGACCAAATTCCCTACTCATTTTCACTCTCCCTGTCCTTAAAATGTCTAGGCACGTTATGAGTAAACTATTATCAGAAGATCCAGGGTCATTACTCTGGTGTAAAACTCACAGAGAAGCTTGTGCTAAATAAACCATGTCCCACCAGGGCAGAGCGGTGTCTCCACTGCCCTCTCTCACTGTACGAACAGAGTGGAGCACAGGGAACTCCCAGGCTTCTTACAACCACCAAGGAGTGAAACTGGTGAAGGCAGAGTGCATCCCCTTCCATATTGCTTTCAGTTTTAAAAAATATATACGTATAGGCCGGCCTGTATTCATAGCAAAGAGTCGAGAACCAACAACAGGGAAAAGCCACTTGCAACCACAGAAACTGTGGCCCACGCGTTCCTGCCACAGGCTCTTCACTGAAAGCGAAAGCTTTGAAGTCATACAGTCTCGGGCTCCATCCAAGCCGCTCTCAGCCATTTACTAATATCATCAGCTGAAATGTCCCCTTGTGTGAAAGGAAGGGAACACCTAAGTCACAGGGTCATAAATTCTCATGCTGAAGGCCCTAGAGAATGCGATGGACTTCATGGGTCTTCAATTAAATTTTATTAACATCTTTCCATGGTTATTTTTCCATTATGTGTCCTAACTGGGACACCTCTGGGAACTTCTGGGTTCCATGACCACGTGCTCGCAGAAAGGACCAAAGTCCTGGTAGGAGCCCAGGGCAGGCCGTGCGCGTGTCTGCTGTGGCCCTCCCCCCGGCACCCGCACCGAGTGAGCGGTTCTCCAAGGAACCGCACACCACAAGTTGTTGATAGCTTTAGTCCTCCTGTCTGCATGGCTCAGACCAGTAACCCGATTCAGCTCTGTCATCTCAGAAGAGACGGCAGTGGCACAACTCCAAACCAGCCTCTGGAACAGGCCTGGTGAACACACAACTGAGAGGACCCTGACTTCACCAGCACCTGCCACACACAGGGACACACATCACACCTGCCTGTCCAAACGCATAGAAATCTACACTGTTTCAGACCCCGAGCTCTCCTGCCAATTAACGCAGAGCACGGTGCCACATAGGCAAGGAGCCAAGTCCTCCCCTATCTAAAATCTACTCTCCCGGAGCCACACAGACTTCACAACTAGCCTTGACAGATCTTAACGTCCACCACTGCCTGACAAATGAGTTTCTGAAGTTGAAGTGACTTGTTCCATTTAACATGAAGATTCGACCTGCGTATCAGCTGTCAAAAATCAATGCCAAGGTCGAGGGAGGGAACAGGAAAACAGAGCTGATCTGAGAGCCCTGGGAAGACTCATGAATGCCCACGATGGCTCTGCAGCCTGCGAGGGGCATGGCAGGCCCTCCCACTGCGGCCCTTTCACTGCCATATATAGCAGCTGGCAAGACACCCTGGGCGCTCATGGCCGCCTGCAAAATTGCTCAGGGTGCAAGCATGTCCCTGCTAGTCCAAGAGATCCCCAGACACTTTGAGCCTGTGGAGGAAACAACAAACAGCCAGGCCTGGGCCAGTCCAGAAATCTCAGCTGCTCAGACGAGTCAACGCAAGGCCGGCTCTCACCTCTCACCCTGGTCTAATGGATCACCCAGGTGTCCCTTAGAAATAGTAAGAAACACAGCCCAGTGATCTCAGAGTTAAAAGGCAATGAGACAGCTCTATGTCTCCTAACGTGTCCCACATCTGGGGAAGACTTGCATGTTCCATGTCAATCTGGTCATGTTTACCAGGAGAAATCCCAGCTTTAAAATGGCTTCACCATGAAGAGGAATTCAAGAACGAGGATATTACACGAACCACCTCGAAAGTCATACAAATTTTTAAAAGTTCATCTAATATTTGGCTGTTGATAACTAAACTACCAGGACTGAAAGACTAACAGGCTTCTCCCCCCAACCCCGAGAGAAGAGACTGGAAGCTGTCTCACAGCCTGCCTTACAGCTGTTTCTGTCGGGTCCTTACAACTGGCCCAGCCCAGCCACGAGGTCGGCATGAATAAGCAGTTGTTTACCAGAATATCACTGGAATCTCTTGTTTGAACCTCTAAATTACTTGGCTTTGATAACCACTTTTAATGACATATGACAAAGAATTACAGTCTTTCAAGGCAATGGTCAGAATAAGGCGAGGACTTGGGATGAGGCCAGGGCTATCTGCCCCTGAGACAAAATTTAAAGGGGTGCCAAAACCTTCCTCATCAAGAAAAATATTTTTTAATTTTTTTAAAAACTCAAAGTTAATGCTAAAAATCCATGATAAATACAGTGTCAACATTTTAAACAAAAAGAGGATCACTTGAGGGTCTTAACTGATAAGAAATTTAGAAACTTTCTCAACAAATGTTCCATCATAATCACAGGCCACCCGGCTCCCCACAGGGGTCAGAAGAGGGTCAGTGGGCTTCAAGAAGTAAGTGTATCCCCCAGGAGACTCAGCCACTTCCCAGAGTTTGCCTCTTCACTGCAAACTTCCGCTAAGGGCTACTGCCCCTCTCACTCCCCCCGCCCTCCCCATAATGAGGGACCGGAGAACCAGAGGAAGCAGTGGTGAGAAGGACCCTTGGTGTCCTCCCAAGCACCCAGTCTCCATCCTGATTCCAGAAAATTAACAATAACCAACAGACCAACCTTGTCATACACAAATGAGGGAAAGAAATGGGACTCAAGAGGTAAACTTCAGAAATGAATTAATGCATGTGCTCTGAACCCAACAATTATTGGTGAAAAGGCCTCTAAGTCCCACCCAGGGCAGTAAGCACACCCAGCAATCCTGGGATGAATTATGCAGGAAAAGGGGGCTCAGCGATCGTGGACGCGCCCACCTTCCATTTCTACATCTAAAACAAACTTTACTATGTAACTGTGGGATAGTTATTAATGTTTAAATTTTTCTAAGTAAAAAACTCTCCTCATTGGGTGCCCAGGTGTCTCGTGGGTTAAGCCTCTGCCTTCAGCTCGGGTCATGATCTCAGGGTCCTGGGATGGAGTCTCGCATTGGGCTTTCTGCTCAGTGGGGAGCCTGCTTCCCCCACTCTCTGTCTGCCTCTCTTCACTTGTGATCTGTCTGTCAAATAAATAAATAAAATCTTTTAAAAAAATAAATTACTCTCCTCATTTATCGCCTCATGATTATTGTTCTTCAAAAATAAAAACTAGGAGTAATAAAACAGTCCTCTCTACTATAACAGAATTTCTAACAGAATTATTTGCCCTGATTTAATAGGAATAACATTGGGAATTCATATGCAACGTCATAAAATTTAACTTTCCCAAATAACGTATTTTCCTAATACATTAACATAACAGAAGTCATGTTTAACAATCATCCTGTATTATACTTTCAGTTCAAAAACTACAGAACTAAATCTTCACATCTTTTTTAAAAAGCAGATTACAGTTTCACAGTATGTCAGCAAATATGCCCAACAGTTTGCAAACATCGGTATTTAGCACAAAAATCCACAAATGCTCTCTATCCCAATATGACCATGAAGTGACCAAAACATTTTTCTTCAAGTACCAATGTTTCTCCCTTTCTGTTTCCCATTATAAGAAATAACTATAAAATGCATTATTAGGGTGTTTTGTTTTGTTTTGTTTTTTAAATCACATTGGAGTTAGCAATTGATATTCACATTTTACAAAGATTTGCAAGTTCCAACACAGAAGTCTTTGCTAAAGTTGTCTTTTATAGCATGGGCTGTGGTCATGTGTGGTCTATAATTCCTCTAATAAGCTCCCATAAATGTTACCTTAAGCATACAAGCATCTCATTTGGGGAGACAAGAAATAGAGCCTTGAATTCTCAGACTAAGGAGAAAGCCCAGGCTCTTCCTCCCCCTCAAGGCTAGAGATTCCCACACAAAATGTGCTCGCCGATAAGTGGTGCCCCATCACCACACAGCCCAAAGACCTGCATTCCTCCAACTGAGCCAAGAACTCTGGGGTCGGACATCTTGGGGTTGAAGCCTGCCTCTCTGACCTACAGGCTCTGTGAGACTGTGCCAATTAGCCTTCTCACTTTACTCTTCTATCAAAATGGGGATAATACTGCCTACATCGTAGAATCAGTGTGCAGATGTAATCAAATAATGACACAAAACCCCTGAAATGTAATGAAACTAGGCAATAAATATCAGCGTCCATCCCATAGCAACCCTTCAAAAGTCTGTCCATTAGAGGTACTTCTCCAAGGAGCACACAGTCCTGTGATACAGGCACAGGACCATGAGCATTTTATAAGCACTTAAGAATTAAGGATTCTTATTTTCTTTTTTTTTTTTAAGACTTTGTTATTTATTTGACAGAGAGAGACTGCACGCACAAGGAGGGAGAACAGGAGAAAGAGAAGCAGACTCCCCACTGAGCAGGGAGCCCAGTGTGGGACTCAAGAAGGCAGATGCTTAACCAACTGAGCCATCCAGGTGCCCCAAGATTAAGGATTCTAAAACCACCTTGTACCAAATTCAATAAAATTCATGGTGAAACACACAATTCCTTTCACTGTTTCTTCAGACCTAAAAAGAATACTGGAGAGAGGTTCCTTTTTTCCCTACAGTGATAAAACAATCTTCCACATAACCGCCACCAATGAACTTAGTGACCCTGTGTTTTGCAAAGGAAATAGCACAGGAGCCTCTAAGAAAAAATCCACTATCAAAAACATTTTTTAAAAGATTTTATTTATTGATTTGTCAGAAAGAGAGAGAGAGAGATCACGAGCAGGGGGAGTGGCAGGCCAACAGAGAAGCAGGCTGCACGCTAAGCAGAAAGCCCAAAGCAGAACTCAATCCTAGGTCCCTGAAAGGCAGATGAATATCTAACTGAGTCACCCAGTCATTTTCTTAATACTATTTTCAAAATTGACAGAATTACTGACAATGTAATTGACCTCTAAATCCATGGAAGTCAAATGTCTCAAATTTATGTTTCTAATTTTTTTCTATCTTTTTATTATAAAAATTTTGATTTATCTATTTGACATAGAGAGAGAAAGCGAAAGTACAAGTAGGCAGAGCAGCAGGCAGAGGGAGAGGGAGAAGCAGGCTTTCCGCTGAGCAGGGAGCCAGATGCAGGGCTTGATCCCAGGACGCTGGGATCACGACCTGAGCCGAAGGCAGAGGCTTAAATGACTGAGCTACCCAGGTGCCCCATGAAATTTAGATTTCTAAAAACATTTGCAAATATGCCCAAAAGTAGCCCAAATTTTAGCTGGCTTTATACAAACTAGAAAAAAATTACAAACATCTCAAATAAAAACTGCAAACTTAAAAAAAAAAAAAAAACTGCAAACTTTACTGACTGAACTATTAAAAAGTCAGCAGATTATGAAAGAAACTCAGAAAACCAGCTATCTAACATACCCAATTTCCTTTCTATGTTAAGCATTAGGTCTTCAGGAATCTCCTCTAAAAAACAGGAATTTATTTACTTTTATCAATGAGTCAATGAAAATTAACTTACGAAACAATAAGTTTCTGACATTTTCACTCAATAGGAACTATATCCTACTTTAGATAGAAGGAGAATAATCCTTAGCTTTCACTAATATTATGACAATCTACTCACTGGAAATTGGTGTTTCCACTGTTTACATTCTCTGACTAGGTTGGGGGCATTTCCCTTTAAAAAATAGGAAAGGGGACAAGAATATCACCTGAGCCAAGATTCTAAAGCAGCTCCAGCAACTGGGTGTGGCTATGGCTACAGAGGGCAGAGAAGACGCCAGAAAAAGACACTCTCTGGGGACAACTTGGGTGCCAATTCCTTTTCAACGTGGACGTTTTTTCTTCAGGATCTGTCGCTAATCCAAAGCTTACATGGTTTTCAGAGGTATTTCCTCCTTTAAAAGCCCAAAAGCTAAACACTGGGAGCTACAAATGCTCCTAGTAGTAACTTCACTGCCTCCTCCATCACTCAACTAAAAGTGAAAATGTTCATGTCGTGATTCCTCCTTTCTAAGATTCTCACTGAGGGAATGATACCTGGCCAACTCCTTCAAACTGAGTTCCAGAAAGGTGGCATTAGGGTAAGGAGTGCGGGGCTCAAACAGGTGGCCCTGGCTCTTCTCAGAACACCTTCCCCATACCCAAAGCAGTTACTGTCATCATATGTTCATCATTACCAGGCCTCCCCACAAGAGCTCACTTAATCAAAGCTTCCATGACTAACAATGACTGAAAAGCCACTTGGGGAAGATGTTGAAACACGTCCGTAACGCAGTGGGTGAAAGAACATAAGTTACAAAATCAGCTTTTACAGGATGGCTTTGCAGTGGACTGCCTCAGCATCTATTCCTAAAGCCCTCTGTCCTTTGCTGGCTTTACCAAAGGTGGCTGGACAAGCTAACATCTCATACTCACTGTTCCGGGATCCCCTGGGCCTGGGCATGGAAGAGCAGCGGGCAGAGGACAGGAACAGATACAGGGGACCACCTCTGTATCCATTTCCTGTCTTGCACATCATGGGAAACGCAGACCATGTGGGCTAAGGCGCCTAAGGCAGCCAGACATACAAAGGGTGTGAGCCACATCTCAGCCACCAGAACCCCTCCACGCTGCCCAAGTTAGAAAGCTCTGCTCTCTGCCACCGCTGTGCCCTCCCCTCAAAATTACTCCTTCTTCCTCCTCTGCAAATACTCCACACCTCCAACAGAACAGACCTGTCCTGCATCCCGCTTGTAGTAGCTGACATGTATCAAACTTCCTTCAAGTAGTTGAGAAGCTTCTCCTCCTTCTCTAACAACAGAACCCAGCTCAGCTCCTCCACAATACTGGCCAAAGCCACAATGAGCAGTGACTTCTTTCATCCATTAATACGTACCTAAGTACCTGCTCAGGGCCAGGCACTGTTATAGGAACAGGGAATGCAGTAGTGAAGGTGGACCAAGTAGCCTTCTTCTAAATCCTTTGATAATTTGTGCCTCTATGACACAGTGATATCATGCAGGCTTCTACAGCGTTGATCACTGAGGGTTTTCCCTTCCATAATTTACAGAGAACATGTCACAGGCCAATCATGAAAGAATGTTTAACTCCTTGTCTTCATGGCATCTGTCAGAACACTGGGCCTGACACAAAATGATCATTTAACACTACCTAAATCACCAGAGAGCCCCACAACATCAGCTGTAGCCCATTAATTTTCATCCATTAGATTTTCCCATTATTTACCCCTCACAAACTCTAGTCCTGTTCTCTTCTTCCTCCCATGTTTTTTGTGGTAGACTTTGAACTCCTTATACCAAAAACATTATTATGTAGTCTAGCACATAGTTAGCTAGATTCTCATTAATACCACTATTAATTAACATTTTTCTGGAAGTGCCAGCCAGTGCAACTAAACAGAGAAGTAAGTAAATATCTGCCATAAACACAGAAAGGAGACAAACTGATCATTATTTGCATATGACAAAATTGTACACCTGGCAAATGCAACAGAACAACTTGCATTACTATAAAACTTCAGGGGCGCCTGGGTGGCTCAGTCAGTTAAGCATCCAACTCTTGGTTTCAGCTTAGGTCATGACTCAGGGTCATGGAATTGAGTCCTGCACTGGGTTCCACACTCAGTGGGGAGTCTGCTTGGGACTCTGTCCCTCTGCCCCTCCTCCTCTCTCTCTCAAATAAATACTTCTTAAAACAAACAAACAAAAACAAAAAAACCACCATGACCAAGTGGGATTTATTCCTGGGCTGCAGGCATGGTTAAATATCTACAAATCAATCATGTGATATATAACATTAATTTTTAAAAAGGATAAGAACTATATGATCCTCTCAACAGATGCAGAAACAGAATTTGACAAAATAGAGCATCCTTGCTTGATTAAAACTCTCTGCTATATGAGGACAGAGGGAACATATGATATTATGATACCTCAATATCATAAAAGCCATATACAAAAACCCACAGTGAATATCATCCTCAACAGAAAAAAACCTTTTCCCGTAAGGTCAGGAACATGACAGGATGTCCACTCTCACCACTGTTGTTCAACACAGTGGTAAGTCCTAGCCACATTGGAAGTCCTAGCTTCAGCAGACAACAAAAAGAAAAAAAAGACATCCAAATCGCCAAGAAGTCAAATTTTCACTCTTCAGAGATGACAGGATACTCTACACAGAAAACCCAAAGACTGTGCCAAAAACTTGCTAGAATTGTGTGTCAGTCCTGTATGGAAGTCAGCAAAGTTGCAGGATACAAAATCAATGCAGAGAAGTAGTGCATTTCTATACATTAGTAATGAGGCAGAAGAAAGAGAAATCAAGGAATCAATCCCATCTACAATTGCACCAAAAACCATCAGATACCTAGGAATAAACCTAACCAAACAGGTAATGAATCTGTACTCTAAAAACTACAGAACAGGAAGAAAAGAAGGAAGGAAGGGAGGGAGGAAGATTGGCTGGTAGGTTGGTTGGTTGGTTGGTTCCTTCCCTGTTCATGGATTGGAATAACAAATATTATTAAAATGTCTATGCAACCCAGGGCAATCTATACGTGGAATTCAATACAACCCCTATCAAAATACCACTAGCATTCTTCTAAGAGCTGGAACAAATAATCCTAAAATTTGTGTGGAACTACGGAAAACTTCAAATAGCAAAGAAATGTTGAAAAAGAAAACCAAAGCTGGAGTCAACACAATTACAGACTTCAAGCTCTATTATAAAGATACAGTCATCAAGACAGTATGGTACTGACGCAAAAACAGACACATGGATCAATGAAACAGAACAGAGAACCCAGAAATGGACCCTTAATTCTACGGTCAACTAATATTTTACAAAGGAAGGGAGAATGTCCAATGGAAAAAAGACAGTCTCTTCAACAAAAGGTGTTGGGAAAACTGGGCAGCAACATGCAGAAGAATGAAACTGAACCATTCTCTTTCACCACACACAAAAATAAACTCAAAATGGATGAAAGACCATGTAAGACAGAAATCCATCAAAATCCTAGAGGAGAACACAGGCAGCAACCTCTTTGACCTTGGCCACACAACTTAGTAGACATGTCTCTAAAGGCAAGGGACACAAAAGCAAAAATGAACTATTGGGACCTCATCAGGATAAAAACCTTTTGCATAGCAAAGGAGAATAGTCAACAAAACCAAAAGACAACCAACAGAATGGGAGAAAATGTTTGTAAATGACAGCCGATAAAGTGCTAGTATCCAAAATCAATAAAGAACTTATCAAACTCAACACCCAAAGAACAAATAATCCAATGAAAAAATGGGCAGAAGACAAAACAGACATTTCTGCGAAGACATCCAAATGGCCAACAGACACATGAAAAAAGTGCTCAATGTCAGCTGGCATCAGGGAAATACAAATCAAAACCTCAATGAGATATCACCTCACACCAGTCGGAACGGATAAAATTAACAAGTCAGGAACCGACAGATGCTAGCGAGGATGCAGAGAAAGGGGGCTATTGGTGGGAATGCAAGCTGGGGCAACCACTCTGGAAAATATTATGGAGGTTCCTCAAAAAGTTGAAAATAGAGCTACCCCATATGACCCTGCAATGGCACTACTGGGTATCTATCCCAAAGATACAAATGTAGCGATCTCCAGGGGCATGTGCACCTCAATGTTTACAGCAGCAATGTCCACAATAGCCAAAATGTGGATAGAGCCCAAAAGTATGTCAACAGATTAATGGAACACAGAAAGAGTCCAACAAATCTTAATTTATGAAATATTTGGCATTTCAAGCAAAAGCATAAAGGAGTGATTATTAAAAGAAAAATGGCCCAGCAACTCCATTCTACAAAGCTACAGTCATACTTGTAGTATCACCAAAATTGGAATTATCTCTCAATCTCTCTATCCTCTCTTTCTCTCTCTCTCTCTCTCTCTCTCTCTCTCTCTCACACACACACACACACACACACACACACACACCCCTACCTTACCTAAAAGCCTAGAAGGAAGGCTATGCAGAAGACAGCTTCCATGTTTACACTTGGAGGAGAGGAGCTGGGGGCAAGGAGCCTTTATGTCTTGTCTACACTGATAAAGTTATCTAAATGTTTATACACTTTTTATGTCAATATGGATTACTTCTGAGAGTGACTGATGTTAAGAATCATTTTTCTTATTTACATTCATTTGTACTGTAAACTAGAGGTGGGAGGCACACACAGAGAAGCATAGACTTTGCCATCAGACAAAAACAGGCTCAAAACCCATAGCTTCTGTGCATTGTTGACATGATCTTGGAGAAGTTGTTTGTCTCCCATAAATCCATCCCTTCATCTGCAAAACGAGGATGATACCTTCACTCAGTTGTTGGTTAAGTATTAAGGGCAAGAAAAATACTCAGCCTTGCATCTGGCGCGTGATTACCTAATAAATGGAAGTGGTTGCTGTGTTGATGATACCTACAGTTAAAAACAGCAATGCCACCTCTAATCCATGTGTAAGACAAGAAGTGAAGTTGGTCATACACTGGAGACATGCAGTTCTCCTAATCTGTTTATCTATACTGTTCCCAACAGACTACATTTTAGTCTTATTTTCTTAGAGAACAACAATTTATTTTTGTGAAAGATTTTTCTGTGGGACAAGAAAAATCCAGCTCTTAAGGTGCCTGTAAATTAGAACATACCAGTGGGGATGAGCTAACCAGTACAGAACACCAAAATCTTCTAATCACAGTTAGCATAAAGGCCATCTCCCTTCCATCCCAAATTCAAATAAGGCAACTTGAAAAAAACATTCAAGTCAGCATCTTGTCAGCATTCCCAGCTTGGCAGTAAGCACAGGTTAACATAAATGAGCCCTTTTTATAATTTATGTGGTAGGCTTTTAGGAAAAGTCATTTAAATGCCCCCTGAAACCACAGCAAAAGCTAAGAAACTCTTGGGCGGGGGGGAGTAATAATAATAACGTGTGTGTGTGTGTGTGAGAGAGACAGAGAGAGAGAGAGAGAGGCTAAGTTGAAGCTGACTGATAAGACCAATCGTGAAAACTGAGAGCATTTTCATGTGATCAGTGTAATCACCTCTATCATATAATCAAATACTTACTGCACCTCAAATCAGTGGAATCTCTTTACAAAATAGTAAACAAAATGCAAGTGCCAGATCAAGCATACAACGACTTACAACAGACAGCTGTCCTTAATCAGAACAGGGATGCTCTTATCCGTCACACAACTGAAACTACGAAGACTGGTATTCAGTAACTGCCAAAAGACAGCAGTTGCTCTCTCCATTTGCCAAAGCCAGGGGCTCAGAGAACACCTCAGCCAAACTCTTTTGTCTGGAAGATTATCCTTACTATCCCAAAGTATTAACAGGGATTGGTCTCCAGTCAGAGTGGAAATTCTTCTAACGCTCCCTATTTTTGCAAATGTTCCATTACGGGATGTCTCTGAAAACAGCCAGAACAGCACATAAGCCCCTCCTCGGTGCACTGGGTCAGCCCGCCAGGGTCTCTAACCAAGGGGGGTACCTCCCCAGGGCCAGCCCTCTCAGAATCCAGCCCAGTTTACCAGAACTAAGTGTACAGATGAATTCTCTCCTCTTCACACACACCCAACTGAGGAGTGGAACCGGATGACACACTACCCACGACCCAAGAGCACTTGGACGGACACATGGAAAAAACAAACCAAAAGTCCAAGACACCCTGGGAGAAGCTGGCGGCCAACCTCCAGGCAAACCTCGAAGAATGGGTGAATCGGTGCCAACCGTGAACCCACCGGGTGCCTCAGCTAACTAAACACACCAGGGCGTTTTACCTTTAAAGTCCTCTGATATAAGACCAGATCACCACAAGGAGAGCCTTGGAACATAGCCATCTAAAATGTCAAAAGCACAAACGAATAGTTCTAAGACCTTACCAAATGGAGTCGTAAGGAACACAGAAAGTAACTCATTCTCTGGCTAAATAATACAACTTTATATTTCACTGCTGCCTGTCAAAATGCCAACTGTGATAAAAGTAAATATTTCACTATTTAAAATACTTGCAATAGGATACCAGTCAGAGCATGATGAATTTTTAGCAGAGGACCTGAAGCAAAGTTTTAGACCAAGACTGAAAGGCTAAAAAGAAATTTTTTATTTCCCATTAGCTGGTAGTAAGTTTTCTCTCCTCCCCCTCCCTTAAACTTAACCCATTCGAATGAAACACACACACCAGTTATTTCACACCATAAAATACAAGCTTTCTTGAAAATGGTTAAAGCATTCTTTTAAACCATGTGGACACCCCTACATGGGCACTTTTAGTTTCCAACCTACAGCACGCTCTGCTAATCAGTGTGATCTGGGCTGAACTCCTTGGCAGAACCCTGCATGCAAACACAAGATTATTTCATCCATCCCTTCTCAGTGTGCCTACTTGTTTCCACAACCATTATCTTAGTTTTGGTTCCTGAGACCCCTGACTGCTGCCCCAAAAGAGAGAATGCCTTCCCAGCCCATCCTCCCGGGATGTGGAAGACAGTGGCAGACACTCTGGGCATTTCAATGCCTGATTCATAAAATCCCGGAGGACATTCCCTCAGAATCCTTACCTATCTCTAGACCGGCAAATCCAGTACCGAGAGAAGCAGAGAATCACAGGAGAGCGAGCTGCGGGAAAGCAGGGCTACAAAAGGGATCTGAAAGTGTCAGGGGAAGATTGGCGGGGAAGGGGTGTGGGAAAGGAGTAAAAACAGACTTAAAGAGCAAATATTCCTAATCTAGGATGCATCAGAAAGTGTCTGGAAACAGGAGCACTTGTTGGGTTTATAGCGTGTTAACAAAAACAAACATGGTCACATTTATAATGAAAACCTTTGAAGGTGGCTTCTCAATCACACTCTGTGTTTTTTTATGATATTGTAGTAAAAAAATAAAAAGTTGTTGTAGGAAAGAGAGCATATAGGTTGGTTTTTTGTTTGTTTTTTTTTTTTAATGTTGCTGGGTCATCAATCTATTGAGAAATAATGAGCATCTGTTCAGGGGACCAATTAAAAACTCTTCCAATTTATAATGGTTGTTTCTACAACCCCTGCCTTAGATGACATCTCATATCTTGTTCCTTACCTCCCAAAATAAGCCAAGTTCCTTAAAACAAAGACCATACTTTGTAGCTACCTATTTTCTATGCATCTACATGGATACACATGAAGTGTGTACATACTGTACATACACATGACATACATGTACATACACATGACATACATGTACGTACACATGACATACTCAAATACCTTCTTTGTAATAAAGTATATTTTATTACAATGAATCTGTCCTTTTCATATCACATACACCCATGTTAAAAGACACTGATTTCAAAATCCAGCAAACTTTCTTTTTTCATCTCCTACTAGACTTCTCTGAACAAATTAAACAGGCCAAACGTAAACCACACCAACTTCCAAAAGTTATTTCCGATTGTGGTAGGTAACAGACAGTACCCCGACTTAAACTACACCCAAACATCTCACTACAAATACTCACAGAAAGAACCTACCTCCTTTTAATAAATGACACTCACGAGTCACTAAGAGCAGGAAGACATACTTCAAATATGTCAAAGCTATCAACAGGGAGGAGAACCTGGGTTGTGGGAGCAAATACCCCCACCGTCAACTGCAGACATGGCGGGACCCCATGCAGGACATCCCTCAAGCTCATGAACCAACTGAGAATGTCAATCAAGGTGGCACTGTCAATTCCCCAAGGTCCTTCAAACAAGCACACTAGGCCAAAAGCAAAAGTTTTCAGAGGCAAAGAAGGGACTGACTGCTTTGGTAATAACTGCTGGGCCCAGCACGACAGGCCAGGTGCCTGGGCACCTGACACAGGAAGTCCTCCCTTCGTGAGGTGCACCTGGCAATTGGTGAGGCCATGATTGGGAAATCGGTACTATGATCCAGACCTGCATCTTTGGTGATAACAGACAACCTAATATGACCTCTGAGGTTAGAATCTGTGAGTATCTTAGCAATTTTCTAAACAAATGATTCCTGAGAATAGTCCTTCCTCAAGGAGGTGAATAAGAATTGGCATTAAAATGAGAACAGAGGGGCACCTGGGTGGCTCAGTGGGTTAAGGCCTCTGCCTTCAGCTCGGGTCATGATCCCAGGGTCATGGGATCGAGCCCTGAATCAGGCTCCCTGCTCAGCGGGGAGCCTGCTTCCCCCTCTCTCTCGGCCTGCCTACTTGTGATCTCTGTCAAATAAATAAATGAAATCTTTAAAAGAAAAAAAAAAAACAGAGACGAAGGATGAGAAAAAACAAACATTCCACCCTAAACATGTACAACATGCTTTCTTGCATTTTTCCCTTTCTGTCCCAATTACCTAATTACAGAACAGAAAAAAATGATGACAATGCAGAGATCCAACAGTCATGAATCTCAAGACTGGAGACCGGCTGTGTTCACCTGCCTCAAAAAGACGAGTCAGAATTACATTCACTGGCTCCTCCTGCTCTAGTCCTGGAGACTGCAAGCTTCCCCACATTACGGAGATGATCCGGGTCACCGTGGGCTCAGAGGGGAGCACCTAATTCACAATAAGATGTTACATTAAACTGCCAGAGGGACAAAGCTCTCACCTGGACCGATGGCTCTGTTCAGGCAGGAAGTATTCCTACTCTTCTTACTGTCCCCACCAACCACCACCAAATCCACTTTTTAAGATAATTTCTATCCTTTCAAACCAATAAAATGTTCATAGGGCAAAGCTGTTAGTTTCTGGAGAGCTGTCAAGCTAAAAAGGTAGATGGAACAGTTCTAGTAGATTCTCTATTTCTTTCTCCTCTCAAAATTCTATTCTTTACTGGGGCGCCTGGGTGGCTCAGTGGGTTAGAGCCTCTGCCTTCGGCTCAGGTCATGATCCCAGGGGCCTGGGATTAAGCCCTGCATCGGGCTCTCTGCTCAGCGTGAGCCTGCTTCCTCCTCTGTCTCTGCCTGTCTCTCTGCCCACTTGCGATCTCTATCAAATAAATAAATAAAATCTTTAAAAAAAAATTTATTCTTCTACTTAACTTTCTGCATGAATCTTCCAAGTTTTAGACCCAAGGCACAAAAAGGTACTGCAATTCTCCCAAAAGGAAGACAATGACATAATTTCTTAAATATCTGTAAAAGAAAATATCTCTTTAATTCCTTTAGTGTACAGAATTTCTGTGTGTGTGTGTGTGTGTGTGTGTGTGTGGACAAAAGCCATTTCTGAAGTCTGTGGTATTATTCTGAATCCTTTACTTTTAAGCTTTTGTTTGTATTAAAACTTCCTCAGTTCTAAAATACGTATTTCCAAGATATCTGCATGATCGATTCAAATACAGTGATCACGAATGAACTTTATAGTTAATTACCAGTCACAACTAAAAAAAAAAAAAAAAAAAAAATTACAGTTTGCACTAAATAAAATCTTTTTAAAAGGGTTGGGGGGGGCACCCAAATGGCTCAGTTGGTTAAACAGCTGCCTTTGGCTCAGGTCATGATCCCAGGGTCCTGGGATGGAGCCCTACATCGGGCTCCCTGCTCCGTGGAGAGCCTGCTTCTCTCTCTCCCTCTGCCTGCCACTCTGCCTATTTGTGCTCTCTCTCTCTCTCTCTCTCTGTCAAATAAATTTTTAAAAAATCTTTGAAACAAATTTTTTTTGTTGTTTTGTAACACAATACCTCATGTAACACAATACCTGGTGAACTAAATTCACAAAAGCAGTGAGCACACACATACACACACATCTACCTGTCTCCTCATCCACTAGCTGAAACAATGAAATCATCTCTAAGAAAACAGTATCTCCTGAAAATCACTGCAAACTCCTCCCTCCAGACAAACTAGGACCATGCCCAAGATCCATATCCCCAGTTAACCTTGTTAAGAGACACATTTTTCTGACAACTATTGTAAAATACCAAATAAATGATGACTCATTTTGCCCTCCCACTGGAAGAGTGAACTTCACTGCTGTGGTGCTTCATGATGTTGTTCTAAAATACTCCCTTTTGGGCCACCTGGGTGGCTCAGTTGGTTAAGCAACTGCCTTCGGCTCAGGTCATGATCCTGGAGTCTTGGGATTGAGCCCTGCATCAGGCTCCCTGCTTGGTGGGGAGTCTGCTTCTCCCTCTGACCCTCCCCCTTCTCATGCTCTCTCTCTCAGCCTCTCTCTCTCTCAAATAAATAAATAAAATCTTAAAAATAAATAAACAGATAGATAGATAGATAGATAGATAAAACACTCCCTTTTAAGAAGAAGCTGTCTATTCAGACATGAAATTTTGAGACATGAAATTTAATTTCCTGAACTAGCCTCCTTATTGGCAACTCAGTGATAAGCCCACCTTTGATCTTTACTTCTAAGCTGCATCCATCCTGACCCCCTCAAAAGCACTCGCTGTTTCTCTATTGCCCAAAATTTACCTAAACTATGAAATGCTGGAAAATTCTACAAGTACCTACCTGGGCCACTTGACAGACTCTCATACAATGAGGGCTCAGCATGAATGTGGGAAAAGCTCAGCTTGGAAATATCTGAATAAAATTCTTACACCCCACCGACTGTTTCTGAGTATCTACCAATTACCCTACCCTGTGCTAGATGCTATTTCCTATGTTCTTATTAACCTGCAGCAAATCTCTTCAAGAAAAGCAGTATTCTCCCCCATTTGACAGAGCAGAAAGCCCAGGTTCAGAGAGATGAAGTAATTCCTCCAAGTACTACAGTTTCTACAGCTGGAAAGTGGCAGAGCATCCTCCCAAGCCCTCTCCACCACATGGCACGTCTACATCTCATAAGGCTGCAGGAGTGTCCCGCTGAAATAAAACCATTAGGGGAGCCCGGTGAATTGTAAGAAGAGTCACTGTTTTACCTGCAATTTCCTTTTTCCTCTATCATGTCATGGTCTCTACACAACTACACCTCATTATGAGTCATGTTCTAGCTGGGGCAGTCAAGCACTAGGGACCTGCTATAATGCTGGGAGCATCGAGTCTGGATTAATTTCACTGTTACTCATTCACAGAAAGACTATATATATATATATATATATATATATATATATAGGAACAGTTTCTACCTAAAAATAGCTTCTCTTCTAGCAAGAACTGGAGAGTCCAGACCCACCCCCTGGAAAGGCACACCTTGAACCTTGGGGAATTTAAGTTGGGTGACAAAGGTGGCTTAACAATGGTGGAAATTGGGGCGCCTGGGTGGCTCAGTGGGTTAAGCCGCTGCCTTCGGCTCGGGTCATGGTCTCAGGGTCCTGGGATCGAGTCCCACATCGGGCTCTCTGCTCAGCAGGGAGCCTGCTTCCCTCTCTCTCTCTGCCTGCCTCTCTGCCTACTTGTGATCTCTGTCTGTCAAATAAATAAATAAAATCTTAAAAAAAAAAAAAAAAAAAAAAAAAAACAATGGTGGAAATTCCCCATTGTACAAATTGTAATGGGTGTGACCGAAACAGCTACATCAAGTCATGATAGAAGGCTGTGTCAGACAGAATAGGTTATGCAAACAAAGGACAAACTGAAGACGATTTTTGATAGTCAATGTTGCCCAAGAAGAGCAGAAAGGGAAAAAAAAGAAAGAAAAGCTACAGAATCGTAGGCACTGATGATAAAGGAAAACTAAAATAAATGAAGAGTTTAATTCACTGAATTTAAATTTTAAAAAATTCAGAAAAAGAAGAGAAAGCATTACTGCTTTCATTAACCAAAACTCAATATAGAAAATAGAAAATGTAACTATTAAAATTTATTAAAAATGTAACTGAATATTAAAAATGTAACTATTCTTTTTTCATAGGAAACCAAAGAAATATACTACTACATAGGAAAGTACTACAGCATAGGTTTGGCAGAGGATTTTAGTTGCACTTATAAATCTCTGAACTTAGGACCTAAAGGGTCCTATCACCATCAAAGAAAAACTGTATATAAATTTAATCAATAAATATTAATTGTCTACCAGATACTACCAGATACCAGAACTATTTCATGAAGCACACCGATGAAGAATATCACATCACAGTTAGAATTGTCCAGATTATTTTCATAAGCAATTGTCATTTGTCAGCATCTCGGAAAAAAAGGGAAAATAAACTTCTAGAACTTTCTGCCTCAAACATTCCACTTAAGGGTGATACACTTAGCAATAATACATTCCAATTTAAAGTAAGTGAAAAATCTGTCAAGAAAAATTATCAGTATAAAAAAAGAATTGAAAGAAGTTGATTTAGGGGCAGCCTAACACTCCTCACCCAAGACCAAGGCAAAACTCTCCTGAGTAAGCAACACTGTAAGCACAAAATGTCAGCCAGCATAACAATGCTGGAAGTAAAAACTAACATTAAATAGGATTATGGCAGGGGTACCCAGGTGACTCAGTGGGTTGAGCACCTGACTCTTGATTTTGGCTCAGGTCATGATCTAAGTGTCACAGGATTGAGCCCCATATCGGGCTCCGCACTGAGTGGGGAGTCTGCTTGAGGTTCTCTCTCTAGTCTGCCCCTTCCTGAGGCATGCATGCACACTCTCTCTGTAAATAAACTAAAAAAAAGAGAGAGAGAGAGAGAAGAGAATTACAGCATGAAGGCTCACCCACAGAGGCAATTCACAAGTCCTTTATGTGCATAAGAAATAAAAGAGAGAACAAATATATGGTATAATGTTTTAATATAGCAAGACGCTCTGCATATACCACTGAGCTTTCTGCTTCCCCTTTAAAGATCGGCTCAGAACATTAATAAATTTAGAAAATTCTTCATTTTCTTTAGAGCAAGAATTTTTTATTCAGTTTCACAAGCACAGCTTCAGCTATCAAAATCCTATATGCAGCCATGAGGTATTCAGGTCTCAACCAGTTTACTATACTTCCAAATTTTAGTAAACTATATAGGTAAATTTAATGTGGTAGGCAACGTTTAAAATGTCCCCCATGATCTCCATTTTCTGGTTTTCAGGCCCCTGTGTAACCCAGTCCCCTTGATCTACGCCTAATGAGTACTATACAGCAGAAGTGATGAGATACCACTTTCAAATTACGTTAAAGAAACTCTGTGGTTTCCATCTGGGGGACTCAGTGGCTCTCCCAGATTATGATGAGGAACAGAGGCCTCCTGCCAACAGCCACAGAAGTGGGCTTGCAAGCAGAGCCCCAACCCCACTCGAGCCTTCAGATGAATGCAAACTCATAACACAGTGAGCCAGAGACTCCCAGCCAAGCAACACCTGAAGCCCGCGCCCACCAAAACTATAAGTTAATAAGTACATGGGTTTGTAAAAAAAATAATAAAATAAAAATAAATAATAATAGGAACAACAACAATAATAATAAAAGAAGTGTTCAGGTGTGTCAATATAAGAAAAAGTTTTGTAAAAACAAAAAACTAAGTTTTGGAATAACCTCTATATTGCAATAGATAAATTAAATAAACAATATACTCATTTTTACATAACAGTCTGTCATGAAAGATACAACATTTGGGCACAAGGTTCAACCAACCCTTAAAAGAAAAGATATAAATGCATTCAAGTAGCTAGCCTTACTGAAAACAAAAAGAACCCTATTTACATTTATAATTTTTCAAAGAAACGAACAAAAAGATCAGATGTATATCTTCTGGTAGTTTAAAATTAAACAATTTGCAGTTATTATATTTCAACTCTAAAAAAAAATGATCAGTGAAACATTTTAGAAATAAAGCCAAATTATAAAATCCTAGATTTCATGGGGCACCTGGGTGGCTCAGTGGGTTAAGTCTCTGCCTTCAGCTCAGGTCATGATCTCAGGGTCCTGGGATCGAGCCCCGGGTCAGGCTCTCTGCTCAGCGTCTGCCTGCCTCTCTGCCTGCTTGTGATCTGTCTGTCAAATAAATAAATAGATAAATAGATAGATAGATTTTTTTTTTTTAAACCCTGGGAAATTTCCAAAGGTAAACTAATGGCACAGTTCTACTAATTCACATGAAATGAGTCCAGCATTTCTCCCATGACACTTAAATGAGGAAAACTTCCCTGAAGAAATCAATGTTAAGCAAAGACAAATGCTCTCCTACTGTATCTTTGTAGCATTTTATGCTGTCGTGCATTGTTCTTCTCCAAAGAAAGACTATTGCTTTTTTTTTTTTAATATTCTATTTATTTGTCAGAGAGACACAGCAAGAGAGAGAACACAAGCAGGTGAAGTGGGAGAGGTAAAAGCAGGCTTCCCAGGGAGCAGGGAGCAGGGAGCTGGTTGCGGGGCTCCATCCCAGGACCCTCGGATCAGGACCTGCGCTGAAGACAGCAGACTGCTTAACAACTGAGCCACCCAAGCGCCCCAAGGCTATTGCTTTCTATTTAAGAAAAAAGATGAGTGCTAAAGCAACAAAGCATTGTCGCTAAAAGCACAATGTATGTCATAATAAATGAGCCAGGGAGGAGACATCCCAAGGACAGGGTTTGAAAAAGTGCCTCCACACATATAAGGAGCTTTGTATGTGCTGCTTGAGAACCCATGAAACTTACTTACAAAACATATGTACACACCCCCCAAAAGAGAATTCCATTTCACTTAACAAGGCTATTTTGATATCTTAATTTGGACTCATACATTAATGGCACTGAAACAAGTTCATCTTTAAAAGAGAATATATTAATTTCTGTTTTTAAACAGAAACCTCAACTTCTGCTTCCAACCCTGACGGTTATCCAGTCCGGCCCTATAACAGATTCAGGTCCCAAAACCCTATAACAATCAGCAACATATTTTACTAAACATTTTAGAATTGTTTAAGGTTTCTTTCTATATGTATGACGCTAACTACTTGACCAAAAAAATCTCCTGTTTCACAAAGTGGCTTTGACATTTTGGAGCCCTGGGGCAAGAAAGAATGATTTTTGTTGCTGGTGAAGAAACCCTTGCTATTCACTCTGGGACTGGCAGGGCTCTACATTCAACAGAGAAGCAAGCCCTAAAGAGGAGTTCTACAGCTCTTGCATCTATTAACTAGTAAATCTTCCAGCTACCACTCAAAGCACTCAATTTGTTTCCTTGCAGTAAACAATATACATGTAGGGCCTGTTACATTGTCAACAATAAGTAACACAGTACATCATATCAATATTAGGTACTGATATGTTGGTTCAAACCAACACTCTATACACGGAGAATTTTTTCCCCAGCCTGGGGACTAAGGAATAGATTCCATCATGAGAAGTCATGTGTGTTCCCTATCTTAATAGTTCTTAAAGGGTGGTACTACCCTCTATGGGCATTTTGGAAATTTTGTCGTCACAATGATTGGAGGGTACTACTGTAATTTAGTCGTAGAGGCCAGGGACTACCAAACAATCTGCAATGTGTGGGCAGTCTCCCAGGAAAAATAAATTCTCTCCAACTTCTAAGGTCTGAAGGTCCCACCAGACACTCAGGTAAGTAACCAGCTGTTTATAAATTTCCAAGACTTGAACTGAAATCTGTTCTACACATACGCATTTTTGCCCAGGTTTAGCAGCACTCACTATTTCAGGAATGCGGTTACCATGTAAACTGAGGGGAGACTGCCTGGAACTTTCCGAAAGCTAGTCACCATTTTGGAAGAGCCTATGACTGCAGCAGCGCTGTTTGTGACACTGAGCAGCCAATGGCCACACACTTTCATTAGTCATCAGCCGGCCACTGCATTCCTGTGACCACCGCAGGAAGGCTGCGTTACTATTAGTACAACTTCCTATGAATCTATCATTATTTCAAAATTAAAAGTAAGAAGAAAAAAAAAGAGAGCTGTAGAGCCACATAGGGTTGGGATCCACCACTCTGAATCCATCTGCCTTAAGGTAAGGGACTCCATCCACTCCACTGCACCTCACCAAGGCCAAAGCAATCTTCACCTCATTTATACCCCATTCCTAATCCATCTCCTCCAGATGAGAAAATGGAAACCTAAAGCCCTGTCTAGCCGAAGACCACCAAGGTATTCAGGGCATGAAACATGAGTATTCCAAACTACATTTCCCAGCTCCCGATTCAACACTTGTGCTAGAATAGACCATGTGCTTCTGCGCCACCATATTTAGTGTGCAGAATTACTCCAAAACTCTAAGTTTCAGGTACAGCTTTTTGTCTCAAATTTTAAATAACTTTTAGTAGTTATTATTAGTTTAAATAACCACTGACTTCATCTCTTTCTAGCACATATTTAATAAATAAAAAAGTAAATAACAAAATGTAAACAGAGTCATCTTCCTGAATTTTCATTTTCAATTCATGCACCCATCACCAATTAGCTGTGGTCGCCAACCCTTTTCAGTCCATTTGCTCATAAAGAAAATGGAATCTGTCTAACACCCTGAAGCTACTCCTCCTGCCTTCCTGAAGACTGAGGAACACGGCCATCCTATACTCTGGGAAGTTCTGGGCTACCCCAGGCATTGGCCATATATCATCACAGGTTTAGAATACTCAAGAGACCTAACAGGAACTTCTTTATCAATAAGCATCCGTCCACAAGACCTTCAGGAGAATGAGCAACCCGGGACTGCTTTGAAACTTCACCTAATCCTGGGTTGCTCAATAAAGACAAGATCTCCTAATTATATAATTACGGCCAGCCCCCCTATTTCCACCAGTGAATGCAATCTCCGTGAATGAAAAATGATGGCTGGAAAATACAGTTTACAATAAAAACTTTGTAGGAGTCCTTATCTTTGAGTGACACATACAGAAGAATTTATGGGGGGGGGGGGTGATATATTTCTGGGATTTACCTTGCAATAATCCAGCAGGGGAAGGGAGTTGCAAATAAGATGAGACAGGCATGTGATGACAGCTGTCGAAGCTGGCTGAAGGACACCCGAGGGCTCATTATTCCAGTCTCCACTTACTCATGTTCGAAAATGCCCATAATGAAAAGGTACCACCTCCCCCGCCACACACACACACACACACACACACACACACACAGCTTGGGGCATGCTGAGCACACGGTGGGAAGAGGTAAATGCGGGGAGCCCGCTGGGAAGGAAGCGAGGGCCCCAGTGAGTGGGAAAAGACAGGATTCCTTCTCGGTGCTGACTCCATGCCACGTTTTTCTGAGCTAGGACAGCAAGATGAGGACTTTGCTGTTGAGATTTTTCTGAGCCCAGCATGCAGCACTCAATCAAGGCATGATCAGATAAAAACAAATTTATCATCATAAATACACCGCATTGGCAGTAACACTCTTCCCCTTCCAATCGGGCTGAGAAGTCGGAGAAAGTGGGATTAATGTTCACAGCATGAAGAACACCTACTTGCCGATTAGCAGGCTCGCACATCCTCCCCCTGTCTGGTAGCATACAGGCCAAAAGCAGTACCTAGTACTGAGAAAAGACACGTATCTGCCCCCAAGAAAGTACAGCTCAACTTCCACACACTGGCTTCCTAACATCTTTATTCAACATGTCTATCCTCAAAAAGTATAGATGAAACTGCAGGGTGAAGCTCAAACCTAAACGGGATGTCGAAACACCCACCCTTCCGACCAAAGCAGTCCCTAGACATGACAAGCCCCCCAGGAAACAGCTCGATCCACCCATGCCACAGGAGGGGAAACAAAGCCGGCTCAGGTGGGCCACATGCAGGTTTCAGCAGAGCACTTCTGTGGAGATCTGGCACTCCTTCCAGCCTTTGTTCTTTGCACATGGGCAGCGAGGGCCCTTCTTTTGCACACGAGGATGCTGCCTTAATGATACTAACAGGAGAGGCAGAGGTCCCTTGCAGGGGTTATGAGCAGGAAGCAATCTCAGCACTTATCACTTATAAACCGTGTAATCCTCAGTCAATCCTCAGAGTGAGCACTGTCCCCAGGCAACCGCCCTGACTCCACGTCGCAGGTAAGGAAACTCAAACACAGCAGTATGCGGTCATTTGCCTGAAGTTACATGGGTCTTAAGGGAGAGAACCGAGTTTCGAACCCAGGCAGGATCCCCTGCGGTCTGTGCTCCAGCCCCTGGCAGCACCACTCAACAATCCAAAAAACCCAGCCACGCTGAGCTGTGCTTCCATCTTTAGTGTTCTAATCAATAGGTCATGTTAACTGTGAGTTCAGTAATGAATCGCTGCTGACCGAGTCAATCAAGACATTGTCCTTGTGTTGGAATAAGCATGCGAATTAACCAACATTGAGTTACTCATGTTTTATTAGTTCTATTTTACCAGACTTCTTTGAAAGAATCTATGTAGCCATTTAGTAAGGGGAAATCACCCTAAGCTGATACAAGCAGGTCAGAAGTGAGTATTTGCCAAGGGAAACACTTCAAGGTACAAGAGCAGATTAAAATGCTCTGATTCAACAGAGACATCTGTTCTGCCATAAGCGACCATCTGCTTCATATCCCAGACAGCAAAACATTTCAATAGGAAGTGTCAAACCTGACTCCTAATCAGGAAACAATTATCTACATTTGCTACTAGGCCCCAGAGCTGACCTGAAACCCTGGGGCAAAAGTTAATGGGAAAACCACAGTACAAGTACACCTTCTAATGAAACTAGATACTGGCCAAGATGCCTACCAGCTCTAACTTTTTAAGTATTTAATTGACCAACAAAATACACAACTTAAGAAATAGAGGAAAATTTTTCAGAGGAAGGAATAGAGAATGGGAAACAAAGATGTTTGAATGAAAGATTCCACAGTCTTAGCATGAGGAGTTGGGCCACGAACAGTGTGTGAGCTAAGAGTCCCTGACTGGAAGGGACAGGGACCACATGCACTATCACAAGGAATTTTTAAGATGTTTAAAATGACTTTCAGGGGCTCATAAAAGTGAGCACTAGAGCCAGTTAGGGTGTTAGGAAAAGTTTCATGGAGAGCACAAGCAAAAAAGTTGGGTCCAAAAGACTCAACACTTTGAGTGGGATGGTTACCAAGTATTGAGTTGGGTCCAAAAGACTTAACACTTCCCTGACCAAGACTGAATGCAAAAGGAGGCACTCCAGGAAAACAGCAGCACACCAGTAAGCAGGGAGTGGGAACTGGGATTTGGAGATGTCAATTCAGGCAGATGGTCTGAGAAAGCAGCTTGGGGCAAGTTGGATATAGGGGTGAAACTCTGCACTTGTTTCCAAGGCAATAGAAAGCCTCTGGAGGTCATTCAGTGAACATACATTCAGCCACTATTATGGGCCAGAATCCTGGGGATTTAGCACATACCACAAAAACTGAGAGCTTGTTATACTAGAGCTTGGATTCTAGGGGAACAAGATGGAATCAAAGATGTAAGATAATTTTCACTGGTAAGAAGTGCACTAACAAAGAAAAACAGGGTAAAAAGGTAGAGACAGGCAGAAGGCTACCTTCACTATCCCAGTGCCTGGTTAATGCCATATCTCACTTCCCTGAAAGGAGCTTCCAGGGCACTGGGATGAGAAGAAGAAACATGGCTCTGGACGTGTAGGTCATATGAACAGGCCCTTGCAGAATGTTCCAGAGCCCCCATGCAGCTTGAGAAGACTCAGCTGACTCCATGTCTTTCTGATTCAACCTCATTAACTGAGCTAATGAGAGGCTGTTTCAATAATGGCTTCTTGTTAATACAAGAAGCACTCTGAAAAATGGCATCAAGCTCTCTTTGGGGTTTCGGCTGACCAAGAGTTCCAATCCTGTTATTGCTGCAATCCAAAACACTGCTCCAAACAAGGTGAGCAGGCGACCCTGTCCCTCAGGAAAAGTCTGAGAAAGCAGAGGGCAGAAGGAGGCCTTCTTTTTTTTTTTTTTTTTTAATTACTATAATTTTTGAACATCTGTGGCAAAACTTTTTATATTATATTATTAAATAGGTAAAGATGGAATGAAATGTGTACTTTGATACAACGATGGTATGCTGGTGGGGTCATAAAATTGCAGCCTTCCAAAAAAGCATTTATATGGCAATATATATAAAGTTTATTTTCCTGAGCCCAATAACTCCTCTTTTGGAACTGAAAATAGTGCTAGATATTCAGATTAGTATTTACATATAAATATGTTTCATGCAGGTTTATACAAACAAAATAAGAAGAAAAGTTATATAAAAATTATACCCATACAGGGGCACCTGGGTGGCTCAGTGGGTTAAAGCCTCTGCCTTCGGCTCATGATCCCAGGGAGACTGCTTCCCTGTCTCTCTCTGCCAGCCTCTCTGCCTACTTGTGATCTCTGTCAAATAATAAACTCTTTAAAAAAAAAATTATAACCATACAAAGAAATGTGTAAGCCATTAAGAATGTTTAAAACACTAATATAAGAAAACATTAATATATTTCTTTAAAACAGGAAATGACCATACTTAGTGTGACCTTCAAATTTGTAAGAATGGGAGAGAAAGAAAAGATAAAAATGCAAAAGGCTAGTGATGAGATTCCAACCTCTATACCTAAGTATGAATTGTCTTTTAAAACACATGTGCCTTTTTTTCTTCTCTGTAATTTTTTTAAAGATTTTATTTATTCATTTGACAGTAAGAGAGATCACAGGTAGGCAGAGAGGCAGGGGGGTGCTCCCCACTGAACAGAGAGCCTGATGTGGGGCTCAATCCCAGGACCCTGAGACCATGACACTGAGACCTGACCCAAGCTGAGGGCAGAGGCTTAATCCACTGAGCCACCCAGGCACCCCTCTTCTCTGTAATTTTTCACCAATTTAGCCTTCTTCCAGTGTCAGTGCAATCACTCCACGATACTGCGTGCTCTCAGGATCCTCTAAGGTCTAAGTTTTCCAGAAAGAGCTATAGCACTGTGACTCTGAGAGTGTCACAGACGGGATGAAAAGGGGCACAAACCCTAACTGGGCTGTGGCCCACCTTGCCCCTCTGCACAGAGAATGGAGGAGAGCCAGGTAACTGACTGGGTCCCTGGCTCCCAGCCCTGACCAAAGCCCTATACACATGCCCCCACCTCCCCAGCATAATCAGGGTGTGGCCCCACCCGGGGCACAGAGATAGAGCTCTGATGGGTGCCATTACTCTGAGGGTAAGCAGGTAGGTATCTGGTCCCCAGCACTGAATCCTAGTCCTCCGCCAGTCTCAGGGTACAGGCTTTACTGCTCAACACCCCTGGGAGTACACATACCCATCACCTCCCCTTTGAAGGTTCCCATCAATAAATTCCTTTTGGCCCCCTGCCAAAACTGAATGAATTCCATTATCCCACCATTTATCTCCACCTCACACAGAGGTCACTGTCCACACACCTTCCTCCCCACAGAACCATGCCTCCGGCCCACATTGTGCTCAGAGTCACACTCTGCCAGCTCTCTGCATAGGCGTGGAGAGCACGGTGGGGTCTCAGGACTCCACCAGGCAGGATGCGGGGGGACTCTGAAGGACACCATAGCTCCCGGACCACCACTCTGACCAAACTGTCACCACTATTTATCCACCTCTATAGCCAACTTCTCCCCCAAAATACTACCTCCAACCTGCTTAACCAAAAGCCTCTTGAAAACTGAACGCCAAATTTAGCATCAGCACAGAAGGCAGTCCGCCTTGCGTTCACTCTGCCTGCCCCCACACTCGCGGTCACAGCCTCCATTCTGCACAAGCCTCTCTTCTCTAAAATGGGGCATGAGAACTAAGTCCACCTTTTTCCTGCCCTCCAAAATTTCTTCAACAACTTTTCAATTAGATGTTGCCTCAACCATGGACACTTATAATTATTATGAGCTCTGCCCTTGTAAATTCTGCTGCCATTCCAACGAAAGCCCCCTTGAGGTCCCGCACGTGACTGACCTTCACTGTGTACCCTCAAGTGCTTCATTTAGCACTGCATACTCTGTGAGTGCTTTGAAATAATCTACCTGAGGGCTTTTTTAGATGCCCTTCCATAGTGCTCTGCCATTTTTCTGGGTAGATGTGGGCCACTTTATAGCTCTGAGCCTAACATTTCTAATCTGTGAAAAAAAGGGAAAGGCTACAACAACAGTATCCACCTTCTTCATGTTCTGGTTGTTTTGCATATATTAGGGCAATTATAATATAATAGTTTCCATTTTACTCCCAAAATCTCACCCCAACTTCACTGTAGATACGTATTAGTTCATCCATTCATGTGACATCTGCGGAGCACGTACACACTGGGGTACAACATGAACAGGAACCTGGCGCTCAAGGAGTTTATGGTCTGACAGGATATATTTGGGTAAAAATGTGTCTAACAACACCTTATCACATAAGCACGCAGAGATGTTATGGGATCTCTAGAGAACAGCAGGGCTGGGGGAATGACGGGGAGAAAGGAAAAGAGAAGGGGACGGAAGAGGGCATTCGGGAAGGCCGGTGAGGTCAAAAAAGACTTCATAACCAAGCAATTATGGAAAGTAATAGGGAAGATAGCAATAACAGAATACAGAAATGATCTCTTCTCCATTAAGTTACTTCAACTCTAAAAGAATTATACAAATGAGCTGGCCTCAATTTTTCTCAGTTCTCTCATTTTAAAAAATAGAACAATATTTTAGCACCTTGCATACCAGGGGAAAAAAATCAACCAAAATACTACAAATAACTCAAAGGTCTTAAAAAAAAATAGGTTATAAACCAGCATAGTCATTAACCTTAACAGACTGATTAATGAGAATTTTAAAGAATTACATTGAACAAAATCTTCCGTGTAAATTTCTTCTCTGTATGAAACCACATCTAGTATTCTTAAGGTATACACTTATATGAAATTCACACACACACCCATAACCATTCCATACTTACAAGAATGATCATTTCCTTTAATGTACCTTCTAATTAACTTGGTAGATGCCAGCTTGAGCAGTCGCAATTGCCATCATTTATGTTCAAAGAGCACTCGTTCTGCTCCAGAACATCCACTTCTAGATTGACAACATCCATTTGTGTCTGAAATTGGTTGTGAGCCCTAAGTGCCTCTCTACCTAAACCTCCAGCTGCTGAGTTTCTGAGGCTCTTTTCCTAAATGACATTAATTCAGAATGACCGGGGGGGGGGGCGGGTGTCTCCCACTGCTCTCCTGGTCTAGTCCATGCCTACCACAAAAGCCAGCTTATCCTATTAAAATACAACCCCTATTACTTTAACTCCCCTGCTCAATAATTTCAATGGTTCCCAATCCCTTCCTAAATTAAGTATCAGCTGATGATCCTATACTATACTCAAAACCCTCCTATTACATGAGCCCAGCCACTTTTCACCTCACCTTCCAGGGGCAGCTGAATTACCCAGCCAAATCTTCCCTGCACTTCAGACATAAGCCATCCCTTCATTTCTCTGGCTCGCTTCCCTATTTTCCCAGCCAACATGCCCGCACCTCTGTGCTTCTGTTAAGATCAATTCGATGCCATCTCCCTCCAAAGCTTTTCATGGTTATGACCAACCAATGATCATCCCTCATGCCTTTTAACTGCAAAAGCACTTTCTACCTTTGATTAAAAGTATCACTTTTTGCCTGCTATTCAATGTTATTTCTGAACTAATACTGTACCTCTAGCCCTTGGCTAGCTCATAAACACCTTGAAGCACACAGCTTTGAAATGTGACTCGTCCCATCAACCCCTACTAAATACCCTGCACACAGAGGTTATCTCGATTTGATAAAGTAACTCTCACCCCAAGTTTTCATTGTAACAGCCCTGAGTGTCAGGAGGAACAGTCTGTAGGTCAAAGGGAGCCATGAAGATTTCTGAGGTGAACCCTGTGACCAGAGCTGCAGTTCTCAGAGGAACAAGGTGACTGCCAGACGGAAGGCAGCAAACCTAGAGTCAAAACTGACTGGCTATTATAATAAGTATGTAACTTGGGACAGATGGCTCACACACACCCCACACCCCACCCTCGACCAAAGGAACCTTATCTAAAACTTTTGCTCTCAGAGTAAATTACAGAGGGCAAATAAATTGTATCTCAAGCTCCAGATCCAATCTCCTGGTGGTGACTGCCCACAATGAAATAAAGTTTCACAAAGACGCCCGGCAAAGAATATGCTGCCCGTTCTCTGGACCCACCGCAGCAACATGAGGGCTTGGACTTGCCATCCCCAGACCCCGTATGATCTTTATAAGGTCTAGTGTCATTGGGTTTGGGGAGGCTTGTGATGTTCCCCTAATACTCAAAACTCTAAAAGTTTACGTGGTTGTTCTGAAATAAAGTCTAACTGTAACTCTGGGACAAGAGAAAAGAGGGAAGGAAGAAAGACGGAAGGAAAGGGGGAAGGAATGGGAGGGGACAGAAGGGAAGTGAAAGGGAAGTAAAAGGAGGGGGGGGGAAGGCAGGGAAGGGGGGGGAAGAATGGAAGCGAGAAGGACCTGGTATTAAAATCTGTCATTTTAAAATACACAGCATTCATGATTTTAATCAGGAAACTGCACAAAAGTAAACTTATAATATTTTTAAAAGCTTACATTCCCTTGATCAAATGTTCTAACCCTTTCAAAGCAAGTCAAAGAAAAAAAAAACTGCAGAAGCTGAAGCTATTCCCAAGGCAATTTTTTTTTTTTAATTTGTATTTATTTATTTGAGAAAGAGAGAGACCGTGGTAAGCCATGAGGTGGGGAGAGGGAAAAGCGAACTCCCCACTGAGTGGGGGAACCTGATACAGGGCTTGATCCCAGGACCCCGGGATCATGACCACCCAGGAACCCCTCCAAAAGCAATCACAACACAGAAATAGCCACTGCCTGGCTCAGCCCATCCCATCACTCAGCCTCCTGGGTTCCCATTCAGAGGACAACAGCAGGATTATACCCACAGACAGGATCACAGTGAGATCACAAGGGTCTCAAAGAACACAGTGCCTGGCACACAGAGCATGCACAATTAATGTTCACTGCGACTACAATCACCATTATCAAAATCATTACCAATTAGGGTACTTCTGTCCACAATGTTGTTAACAGAGAACATTTTTTTTAAAGACTTTATTTATTTATTTGACAGAGAGAGAAATCATAAGCAGGCAGAGAGAGGGGAAGGGGGTGGCACGCTTCCTGCGAGCAGAGAGCCCTATTCGGGGGCTCAATCCCAGGACCCTGAGATCATGACCTGAGCCAAAGGCAGAGGCTTAACCCACCGAGCCACACAGGTGCCCCACAAAACAATTTTTTTAAACAAAAAATAAACAAGACTGACAAAAATAACATCAGCTAGTCCTAACCATGTAAGTCTTACAACTTGCTGGCTTTTCTTTGGTGTCTGGTCTTGGTGCCAGCCAAGAATAGTTTTCACTCCCTCTTTTCAATTTTGTGGTATATCTTCTGAAGCAACAGATGCTTAGGCAAATCCACACGCATGTCCAGGCTGGTATATTTAAAAGAACTGATCTGAGAGAAATGAACATCCTGTCCTTTTAGGTAGAAAAATTTTTCCACAGCATGAGCTCATACTTTGTTTAATGGAGATTCACAGAAATACAGCAATTTAAATGACACTATTTCCTAACAGCTCATGGGATAAGCCTCGAAGGTCAGTCACACCTGGAAACATCTTCAGGTCAGCCCTTGGCAGTTGGTTAAGAAAAGCAGGAATCCTGCCACAAAGGAGAACACCAGGGAAGTTCTTCAGGATGGAAGGCAGGACCACCCACATTCATCCTGACCAGCAAAGTTCAAGGACATGCCCTTAAGGGTTTCTGCTTTTTCTAATGACTCCATGATCCCTGGGTCAGTTCTACAGCAGAAATATGTTAAAGTCCAAGCTCAACTCACATAGGATTATAAAACCTGCACAAGACAACACTCAAGCCCATTCAAATTAAATGAATAAACTAAGTAAATGTGGTTGGATCTAAACAGGATCAAGTGATATAAACAGATCTTACACAATGCATGTTATCAGGTGGAAGCCCATCTTCACAAAGCAGCCAGTCTCCCCTAAACCCTCTGTGTTGGAGCAACATTTCCCATATTTGCTACAGAAGCAGTTGCTAAAGCAGTTGGCAAGCAGTCTGGTCCCCCAGCAGCCGTCAGTGCGAACTGAGCCACGGTGCAAAAAATATGTTCATCACATTAAACAGTTGACTTCATTTGTATACATATGGTTTCGTTGTTGCCACTAAGGATGGATCGCACTAATACCTTGAGTGTGTAACTTTTTATAATATCCAGGACAAAGAGAACTATACTTGATGTTTGAACAAAGAAATTACAATAAAGTTGCCAAAAATCAAACTGTTCCCTGAGATTCAATTATATTAAAAATGTAAATGGAAAATAATCCAAGTGTATATTTTACCAGAATTTAAAAACTTGATTTAATATTCAGAAATGGACCCACAGCTACACATGTCAAAGACAGAGTTCAAGTTTTGACCTTCACATTCTAAAGAACTCTAAATATAATAAAAAGCAAACATCAATTTAATTTGGTCAGCCTTTTTAAGGTACCCTACCAATACTTTGTATCTAAAGCAACTTAAATGTAAGTGACAAGGCAATAAACAGAATAAATCCCTCCAAAACGTACAAGTAACTCCATGAAAATGGATATGGAAAGCTGGACTAGTTTAATGATTTCTTGACTTTTTAAAAATCAATTTTTCTATATTTTCCCTTATTTAAAATTCCTACTTACAGATATTTCTCTAAAGAGATATACTTAGGAACCTCTCAAGAAAAGAAAAATTTCATTCTCTACCCATGATACTTTCTTAAGCAGCTACAATCACTTTTGCTTCAAATCATTTGGCACCAAAATATGACAGATAATACTAATGTTTAAAAATTCACTAACCCGGGGCGCCTGGGCAGCTCAATCCGTTAAAAGTGGCTGTCTTCAGCTCAAGTCATGATGGCGGGGTCCTGCCACTGAGCCCCACGTTGGGCTCCCTGTTCAGTGGCTTCTCCCTCTATCAGCCCCCCACTTGTGTGTGTGCTCTCTCTCTCTCTCTCAGACAATTCAAATCTTTTTAAAAGATTCACTAATCTAATTCCAGTATTTTTTAGAGGATATTTTATTCCTGTGAAGTATCATTTTATCTGAAATAAAAGAAAGTCATTTTAGTTGAAACTATTAAAATAAACCCTAATTTTTTTCTTGGATATACTCTGATTTACAGCTTGCCAAGAATCATTTGGAAGCATACTGTCTTTGTATTAAAAGCTATTATTAAACAATGTTAGTTTCTTCAACTCAGGAAAGTATTACTATGCAAATGTCGAGATTATTTTAATAGGTAAAACTTTTCCTAAATATTACTATTTCTGTAGTGCAAGCACAAGAAAGAGGGGGAGGAAGGTATCTTTTTTGATGTTCAGCAAAAAGGAAAGCACAGAGCAAACAAAATCTGCCTTCACAGCAATATTAAAATAACACTAAAAATCTGGAACAATGATACCCCTCTCAACCACCAAAAAATGAATTAATTTTCAAACTACGTACTTTGATCATTCAAACTACGTACCCTGATCATTAAAGGTCCAGGGGCATCAGCATCCCCTGGGAACTTGTCTGAAATACAGATTCTCAATCCCCATCCTAGGCGGGATGACTCTGCATTTTGATAAGATTCCCCGGTGTACACACTGACGTTTAAGAACCAGTGTTCCAGAAACTATGTCATTAAAAAAAAAAATGAATTAAAAAGAAAATGAACAGAGAACCAATTCGTGACTGCCAAAGGCAGAGGATGACGAGTAGGCAAATGGTGAAATGTGGCCAAAACTTCCAGTTATAAGATAAATAAGTCCTGGAGGCGTAATGTACAGCACGGTGACTACAACTAATAATATTGTATATATAAAAGTTGCTAAGAAAATAGACCTCATCACAAGGGAAAAAATTGTAACTATGTGTGATGAATGTTTTGGGGGGGTTTTTTAGGATTTTATTCATTTGACAGAGATCACAAGTAGGCAGAGAGGCAGGCAGAGAGAGAGAGAGAGAGGAAGGGAAGCAGGCTCCGTGCTGAGCAGAGAGCCTGATGCGGGGCTTGATCCCAGGACCCTGGGATCATGACCTGAGCCGAAGGCAGAGGCTTTAACCCACTGAGCCACCCAAGTGCCCCACGTGTGATGAATGTTAATCATACTTACTGTGGTCATCATTTCACTATACACACAAACACACAATATCGAATGGTGCCGTTGTATACCTGAAACTAATGCTGTATGTCAATGAGATTTCAATTAAAAAGCAAAACGGGGTGCCTGGGTGGCTCAGGGAGTTACAGCCTCTGCCTTCAGCTCAGGTCATGATTCCAGGGTCCTGGGATCAAGCCCTGCATTGGGCTCTCTGCTCAGCAGGGAGCCTGCTTCCCCCCCCCCCTCCCTGTCTCTCCACCTCCTTGTGATCTCTGTCAGTCAAATAAATAAATAAAATCTTAAAAAAAAAAAAAAAAGAGCTTCACTAGATCCCCATTCTTAGAGAAGGGAGATATTTCAAAGTCTCCTTATGAGATCTGCCACATTCATCCCTACCTTACCTTCCATGACCACCACTAACCGCAGTCTGTGCCTCTGGTCTGCAAGCGATAGCTCATTGCACCTTAGAGATTCCAAGTTGCTCAGACTCAATTTCTGACCTGAAATTTGTTACTCAAATAATGCATACTCTTCAAGGCCAAGTCCCATGTCCTCCACAAAGCCAGAGCTACAGAGCTGGGTCCCAAAACACACTGAGAGAGTTCGTTTTCACTTTCACCTTTCATTTCACCTTCCTGTCTTCTGCTGTTAGCCGCCATAAAAACATCAGGATAATGACTCTATTTTGAATCCTTTTAAAGAACAAGCCCACTAGGGTATCAATAAATAAACTCAGGGGTAAGTAATGGCTCACTGCTGAGCCTGTAACAAAAGGAATCCCTTTTTGATGGGTACCAAAACTCAACCAACTCAGTAATGATAGGTAGACTGTTTCTTTCCTGGAAAGGGAGAAAAGGATCTCTTACTGAGATTTTTTTTTTTCTACATCAAATGTTATACTAATAAGAGCAGTGTGTCCCTCTCTAATTTTTAAAACTTAGGTCTTATAATATGCCAATTACTACCGTCTAGAACACACGTTTACTGAATCAGCAGATGGGGCTCTTCTGTCTCCACTAAAGAAAAAAAAACACACACACACAGCCAGTAGAAGTTTCCATAAAGTTTTATCAAAGTCACATTTTCTCTATAAAGTCATTTTAAGTTTCTTCTAGAACAAGAAGGAAAATATGTACAAATAAATATGTAAGTGGGAGGTCACTAATGTATGGAGTGAATATGCCTCTTTATTAGCTAAAATCCACCTGTACTGTCCAAATAAGCATTTGTGAAAATTTCAACCTTCATTATGTGTGATCTTTGTATTTAACAAGAACTAGATATCTTTGAGAGATGTGTACTATAGAAAAAGGAAGCACATACTATGTATTTCCTAAAAAGCATGAGCCATTAATTACAAACTACAAATCTTTAACATGTTGATATCAACGGACAATATCAAAGGTAAGTCAGTACGTTTGCATACAAAGTAAATAAAAATAATCCGAAACCTTGAAATAAGAAGTAAGACCCAAAAACATATGATGATTCAAATATTTACTCTAAAATACTTAAAGAAAAAAGGTCTGTCTCTGCACAGCTCCGGCACTTATATTCTCAACAAAGCAAGCAAGCTGCAATAAATCCCTTTGCAAATACACACACACTCACCAGATGGATTTTGAGCTTTAAAATATGATCTTAACATGTTAATTAACTATCAAAATTACTTCTCTTTATACTAGGGCATCTAGAAAATCTGTAACCATTTACTCAGCAAATGAACTGCGAGAAGTCAGCGGCACACCAAAGGGCACTGACACATCCCCTTGGATTAAGAATAAAGTCAGCCCAACATCTCATTTTCATCCTACCATAGCCTTATCTAATTCTTTAATGTTCTCTTTACCTTGATGATTATAAACAAAAGAAACAGAAAATACACCTATAAGCCCTCCACCCCTCAACAAATAACGTTTGGGCATTACCTTAGCTATACCATGTTTAACATTGTTCTAATTATAGCCTATGCTTAATTTTGTACCTTTTTTCACTCAACCTAACATAACCTTTTGCCACTTTGCTATACAGTTGTTAAATCCATTTAATGGCTACATATTATTTCTTCTAGAAGACAAACTGGCTTGCATACCCTTTGCCTGTTATGGGATCTTCGAAATCATTCTGATGTTTTCAGAATTTAAATAATACTGGCCAAGAGCTTTACCCATAATTTCAATTTCTGAGGGATTAACAGTAGCCCAGAGGACAGTATACCAGAGGACTGAGTGAAAGGTTATAAACAAGTTTGTGGATCTTGATAATCCTGCCAAAGTACTTTCCGAAAGATACGAACACTTCTGCACAGTGCTCAACAATGTCCCAAAGCAGACTTTGCACCATGTGTATCGGGCATTTTTTGTGTTGTCAATTTAACAGAAAAAAAGGATAATATTTTAATTGGTCAGTCTTTGAATACTACGTTTATTCAATGTTTTCCCATGGCTTTTTACTGGTTAATTCCCTCCTTTATGAGCTGCCTATGTGGGTCCTTTGGATAAGCATCTATTGGGCTCTTAACGTTCTTCTCATTAGTTTGATGGAGTCAAAGTGCCCCATAAGTGCCTTGCATTTTCAATTAGAAGCTTTCATATTAGAAGAAGAATAATAGAGACTTCATTTTATCACTGATCGGTTGAGTAAATGTTCAAAAGTAAACATGTCACTACTCCCAAGGACTCCCACTTCTGGGAAATAAAATGTGCTTTACTTTAAACCAGAGGCTCTTTATTTAACACAGCCCACATTTCTCAACCACTATTACTTTCAAATAGCAAACAAACTGAAATTACAAAAAAGACCACCACTGAATAAAAAATTGGTGAAAAACATACATCTATCAGGAATAAGTCACGGATTAGTCATATGTTAATAGCAAACCATACCTGGCTTAATTTTTCATCATTAGAAAATTATAACCCCCAATACTGTTGATAATAGAGTACATCACTACATCCTGTAGATCTGGTCAAAGATTTCACAACAAATTGCATGACATCAACTTTCACAAAACGTCTGGCTTCTAAAATCAAGGCTTAAGGCTATGATAAAACGAGCCCTGAAAATTATTTAAGTAGACCACACAGTACAGCACATGTGGTTTTCCGAGCACTGCATTCTCTCCATGAAGCCCAATGCTGCCAGCTTTTCCTGCACTCTTGGAACAGATTGCTGTTTCTTTGGTTGAAACCCAGAAGAAATGGGTCTGGCTTGTATTTAAGGGAATGTTGCACGAGAAAAAGAAAAAAAAGGCTAATTATTTTTCAGCAAACACTGACAGTGGAATTAGCATAAGTTAAATGCACATGAATCAATGTCACTGTAAAGCGATAATGATGAAACCAAATGAATTTATAATTTAAAAGCAAAACAAAAGCAGTAACTGAAAACCACCAACAACCAAGTCAAGACCACACTGATGGAATACAGCTAAAACATCCTTCTCAGAATCAACCTGAATTAAAACTCTGCATGTACATACCTGTCATTGTTTTGCAAACTTGCTAAATGACACCCAGACTTAAGAATACTGAACTTAAATCTCACACACATTTTTTATATATAGATACAAATTCCAGTAACTCTTAAAACTTTTTACTTCATTTTTTAAAAATGAAAGTATAGTTATAAAATAGAAGCATTCGAGAGGTTTCTGCATTGACATTTAAGGCCTGTCAGTAATTACACTTTGAAAATCACTGCTTTGAAGACAAAAGCCAACCAGAGAAAGGAAATGTTATTTGAGGAAAAAGTGAAGGATTTATTTTTAATTCCAAAACCCTTTTATCCTGGAGACTTGTACAACACAGATAGTAGTAGTAGAGCACCCACTAGCTCAAGATTAATGTGGCAGAAAACCAGCTCCATATACAGTAGTTCTCTAACTTCCATGAGCCATTAGATCAAGACTGACCACCAAAAAGAACTAATTTCTTCATGAGACCAAGACTGAACAGGGAAGTGGAATGCCAGGCTGCTGATTAAAAAGTGACCCTATGTTCAAAATATGTATTATGAGAGGAAATGCTATACGTACTTGTGGGAGTACAGAATTGGGGTACAGATAAGAGGGGAGCAAAACAAACACCCGCATTAAGAGTTTGGCACTTACTGTCCAGAGAAATCAAAGAGAGATACATAACTTTAATATTTAACCACAAATGTGTAAATAGAATCAAGATGTAAGGAGGAAACCTCTAGGTATTTGTTGGGTCCCCCCAAAATTAGGTACCCCAATAATGGGTCCATGATTAAAGGAGCGAGACTGATACAAAGCAAAGGTCAAGCAAAGCTTTATTCTTCGACAAGCATCAGGAATCAGACCGACCGCCAAACACACCGGTTGAGGCTGCCCCTATGGAAAGGACAGCCCCTACGGAGAGGACGACCCCTCCCTGCTTTCCAGACTAACATTTATAGAGCAAAGGCCATGTGGTTGGGCCTGGCCACACACAGGTGGCCAATGAGATTATAACACACACAGAGGAAACGCCACAGTGATGCTAGGCGACCAACTGAATTACAATTTACCCTAATAGACATTTGATTTAGCCTATCACACCTTGGTTAAGATTGGCGCCAAAAGGCTCCTAAAGGGTGGGGGACCATACTCCTTGGTAGCTAGGATACAGTCTGCTCCCTCACAGATTGAATACCTCCACCTGGCCTGACCCACCCTTGTATTTGGACTTTGTTACGTGGGACTGGTTTCCCGGACTTGCTTTTAAATAAGTTCCCCTTGGGGGGGGTGTCAATTTAAGCTTTACAGAAAAATGGCAGTTCAACCGGGGTGGGGCTGCTCTGGCTAAATAGGCCCTTACAGTATCATTTTAAAATTTTTAAAAAGCATGTCTTAAGAATTCTCAACTTGTCTCTGAACAAACAGTAAGAAAAGTTACCATTCTCAACTTCATTCTTTTTTTTTATTTATTTTATTTATTTACTTGACAGAGATCACAAGTAGGCAGAGAAGCAGGCGGGGGCCTCAAAGCAGGCTCCCGCTGAGCAGAGAGCCCCATGTGAGGCTCAATCCCAAGACCCTGAGATCATGACCTGAGCCAAAGGCAGAGGCTTAACCAACTAAGTCACCCAGGTGCCCCTTCATTGTTTTTAATAATACTTTCCTTTTTTTTAAAAAAAAAAAAAAAGATTTATTTATTTATTTATTTGACAAACAGAGATCATAAGTAGGCAGAGAGGCAGGCAGAGAGAGAGAGGAAGAAGCAGGCTCCCCACTGAGCAGAGAGCCAGATGTGGGGCTCGATCCCAGGACCCTGGGATCATGACCTGAGCCGAAGGCAGAGGCTTTAACCCACTGAGCCACCCAGGCACCCCAATAATACTTTACTCTTTAACAAAAAAAACCCTATATTTTAACAAAATATAGGTTCACAGGAGAAATTCTGGAAAAGTACAAATAAAATAAAATTCATTCGTAATTCTGACCAAAAAGAAATAAGCAGTCAAGTAGTCAAGAAACCTGGAAAAAAGTGAGAACACAATTTTGAAGCTAATAACAAGACAAGAGAATGATAAACACAGCAGACACCATCTCTAGACTCTAGAGAACGAATTCTGAGAAGCCTAAAAAATATTTATTATACTCCTAGAATAGACTGCTGCTTTCGTGGCCCAGGAGACACTAAAATATGGCAAGATGAGAAACACAAGACAGCATCACGCAGACCAATTAATTTAACTGGGTAGCTCAGTTTTTAAAACTATCTAAAACTTGGGAGAGGCAGGCACATAGCCAAGAAGGAAACGAAAATGTGGTATGAACCACAAAGGACTTTGTCAGGAAGATAAACCCCAGATTTAGTTGAAGTGCAGGAGCAATTTTTTATTAAGTAGAGGAAAGTAGGGTTCTAAGCTATATTTGGAGGAAGGAAGAGATAAGCTGCAGTGTGGAGAATGTAGGCTATTATTAACCAATCATATTTTCTTTTGGTCCTTTATAACAGAAGAACTTGAAGCTAGAAACAGAATAACAGTATGAACAGAAAATTAGTAGCTTCTCTGACCCTTAAAAAAAATTATTTTTTTTTTTAAGGAGAAAATTTCCAAGACATTTTCAGTGAACTTCTGTCATTTCCTTACTTTAAAACCTTCAAAAACTCCCCAGTGGAAAGCAATTATCAATTCTTCAGCTTGACATTAAGACCCTTTTCCAAACGGTTTCCCTGCACCACCAACCCCCTTCTCCTCCAAATCCTCCTCCAATGTCGACTTCTCTGGCAGGTCCCTTCTTCACCACCAGCCTGGAAGAAGGCCTTTGCAGGAGATCACCCTCGTGCATCTCCTGTCTCATTTTGCCCCTTTGCTGTGATTTTTCCTCACTGGCCTGGGGGACGGGGGCATGTCACATCCTGGTACCAGGAACACAGGAGGAGATGTGCATTTGTTAATTAACTAATGACTGATTTCCTGAGTCAGGATCATGAGAATAGGAGAAAATCAAGAGTACTGTCTCTCCCAAGGATGTAGAACTCTACTGGGTGACTACCATCTGTGTGGCTCCGAGTTAGAGCCTTACTCTCCAACACCCTTTAGAGGTAAGCAGTGCCAGGGCCTTAAAAATAAATGAATGAATGAATGAATGAATGAATGAATGAATGAATGAATGAAACTTCCATTCAGTGGTTGAATAACTTGGCTAAGGTCCCACAGGTAAGTAATGGTTCCAAACTCCATGTCCATAAGCCTCCAAAACTTATTCCAGAAGCAGATTCCAACGAATCCTGTGAGCATTCTCAAAGAGTAAGGACACACTGTTCCCTACCTGGGATCATTAGGGCCAGATTCAGAAAACTAGCCTCTTCTTTTGTATAATACGGTTACCAAATGTCAGAAAGCACTTTTTACGATTTCCCAAATATCTATTACATATCAAGTGGTAACAATGAATGAATGGTAAATACATTCCTGAGCATTCAACCAGGTCAAAACCATATTCACAAACAAGAACTAGCAACTTTACCACTTGGACTTCCAAGTACCTTTTCACTATTGAATCCAGACCTGAAACAGAAGTTACTAAAATCAAAGCCAGCATGTGTGGCTTCAAGCAATATATTTAAACTTGTGGATTTTCAAGGTGTTCATCTGTAATGGGCAAAGGAGTGGGGAGGTGGTCAGGTAATCTCCAGGTCTGCTTCTCATCTGTTTCATTCTAGACCCCTTGGGCCAAGAACAGACATCAGACAACAGCTGGTTCAAATCTACCCGCTGGCAAGAAGCCAGCAATAGCCCTGTGTGGCTCAGCTTCAAGAACTGGTAATCATAAAGTAAAGAGAAGAGACTAGATCTGGGTTGTTAAGTGGCCAACAACATGAGTTAGCAACAGTATAAATGAAGCAACTATCAGGCCAACAGAGCATTTTCCAATAAAAACTGTTAACCTTTTGAACTGGCTCCTCAAAATGGTGCTGAGCACATTACCACAGGCATTATTCCCCAGCGAAGACGCCATGGAGAAAATGTCTACCCTGCTCAGAAGGTCTACATGTTTAGAAATAACTTCTTAGGTTCCTTACTACCCTAAATCCTATTTTATGAATTATATGGATGCTGCACCAATATAAATGAGAAATCATATCTTTAATAAAGAGTTTGTTCTTTTTTAAAAGACCTAATCTGATTTTCTCCTTAGTGAACGTTTTTTTAAAAATCCATCTCCATTTCATCCATTGAGTCACCTCAAAGTGAGGAAAACCAGTATTTTTGTTCACAGGACAGCCAAAAAACAGCTAACTGATAGAGCTGTCAGAGTCCGACTTAGAAACAACTAGCATCCTATAGCATATACAGTATATGTAATCAGTCAGCATTAATATGCATAAATTACAGTCACCCTTCAAATAACATAAAGCAACTATGCAGAAATCACCAGTTTCTGAAATTACTACTAGAAACCCACTGAATCAACTATTCTTAGGAGGTGAGGTGCAAAAGTGCAAGCAGAAGACACTCATTTGCTATAAAATTTTAACCATGCATAACATGAAACTATAAATACACATTAAAAAAATCCAACGTGGCTCTCTTGCTATTGGCACTTTCAGGAAGAATATTCCCATTTCAGAGAAATTCCTGCATACAGGCAAATTCTTCTACAGTATTCATGGATCCCTGTCTTCTTTGGTTCCCTTCTAGCTGATTCAGATGCTCAGAAATGAACAATGACATTAAAGCCACTGAATGACATGTGAAATCAACATTTGCCATCACATTCTCCTACTTCTCTCCACCATCATCTTCATCATCATCATCATCACCACGGTAGATGCCTTGCACCTGTTGGTGATCTCCTCGGATACATAAGGAAGTTCATTTGAATGGTTTTAAAAGTTGCTGATACATATTTATAAAATATTCTTTTTGCCCTCTTTTTTTAAGATTTTATTTATTTATCTGACAGAGAGAGACACAGCCAGAGAGGGATCACAAGCAGGCGTAGTAGGAGACAGAGAAGCAAGCCTCCCACTGGCCAGGGATCCTGACTCCATCTCAGGACCTGAGCCAAAGGCAGATGCCTAACAACTGAACCACCCAGGCACTCCTTCATTTTGCCGTTGACCTACCCTAACCTCAAAAACTAACCACCATGGGGTACCTGGGTGGCTCAGTGGGTTAAGCCTCTGCCTCCGGTTCAGGTCATGATCTCAGGGTCCTGGGATCAAGCCCCACAACGGCTCTCTGCTCAGCAGAGAGCCTGCTTCCCTCTTCTCTCTCTGCCTGCCTCTCTTGCCTACTTGTGATCTCTGTCAAATAAATAAGTAAAATCTAAAAAACAAACACAAAAAAACAATTTTTGAAATGATGTAGACTATAAAATAACAATTTACATAATAAGGTGCACATAAGCACTTCCCTCACACTAATAATAAATTTTTATGGCAATTTTTTCTGGGGATAAACATCTAATTATTATAAGCCTATAATCAGAAAGATGTCATATGAGTACGATCCTAAGGAATTATTTCTTGGAGATTATCGAGAATCACAATAGGAGGAAATCCTGCTCTGCTGTTAAAACTCTACTGGGATTCATTAATAAAATCATTGCTAAGTAGAAATTCAGTCTTCTTTGGTCTTGTGCCTATTTTATCCCCAGGGACAACAGTACGCCCCTTCTTATCTCCTGCCATGGTGTTTACAGAAGCTGTGTTTTTTAAAATAAAAAGGGGGAGAGCTACAGTTCAAAATTGCTATTATTTTTCTGTTCTGTTCCTCTGGGTGAAACAAGACTTCTAAACTAACAAAGAACAATAATCAGTGCAGATGCAAGATACAATACACTGTAATAGGAAATACTGAAAACTAACATTCACAATGCCACACATAAAAAGGAGCTGAAACTCAATGTTAAGGCTAAATTGCAAGATATTATTTCACACAGCTGTGAGGGGAGCATAAAAGCAACCTGAGATTTCCTATATTTGAAGGGATGTACTTCCGCTTACTTTGTACTTTTCTTGAACTTGGGGCAGATCACTCTTCCATCCCACACTTCTCAGTTCCAGCTCAGCATCCAAATAAAACTCTGTACCTTTGGGGGCTTAGAGCATTCCTCCCCACCTAGCCCTGTGGGAGCACCCCCACACCACGGGCTCACATGTGCATAAATCAGGGAATCTGGATGACACCCAGCATTTCTGATAGCCTGCGCAGCTGCAGAATGACACTAGCTTGGGAGGAGAGACACACTTTGCAGAAGGCAGCTGTGGGATTTCCCTCGCCCCTCCAACCGGGAGCTGTGATGCTTGGCCAGGGGAACTGGTATTTCCTGTGTCTTCTTCAGTCACTTCCCATTCTTTTTATTGGTATCTATCTACTGGTTTCCACACTCAGAAAAGAGAGCAGAATCAAGAGGACCACCAGATTTCAGCTTTCTTTCACAGCTAATATTTGATTCAAAGGGGAAATTAACAAGAGAAAATTTATAAAACCAAGAGTCTGACCTCAGAAAAGGTTAGTATGATTTTATGATAGAATGTTAAAACCAGGTTGGATCTGATTCTCTAAATATACCATGCCTTTTCCTATAAGACATTTAACTTCAATTATTTGTTCCCCAATAAAAACGGGCTTCTGGGAGGAAAAGTTGGGGGAGGGGAATAGAACAGAAATGAACAATTTGAACTGCAGTTCTCAGCACTATACCTCCACATAGAGTGTAAAAGATACAAAATATCACCACGGACCTAGCGTTCACAGTTCTATGTAGTAAAAAAGCCAGTGTGTGAACTACTGAGAGAACACCAAGCTATACTGAATAACCCAAAACTGAACTATATGGATTGAGCAACCACAAGGTAACACTAGAGATGTTTCCTGAACTTTTTAGAAAAATGTAACTGCATAATTAATGGAATTTTCTCTTCCCGGTGCTTAAGCACTCTAAAAGGTGACATCTAAATCTGGCACCTACTGAGAAATTATGACACAGTTGCTATAATCTTTAGATATTTTTAACTTGTAAAGAGATCAAAGAAAGGGAATACATCTTGACTCAACTATTGCCACATAATTTTCCTTCAAATATCATCCCAGCTGGCTTCTGGATCAAACCGCATCTAGCAAAGGAAGACAGAAACAAATCATGGAGGCCTGATTCAAGGACAGGATGTAACCCAAACACATTTTTAACAAGTAGTGTGAGAAGAGCTGCTTTTCTACTCGTCACAGATTTGGAGAAGCTCTAGGAAAGCAGAGGCCGCACCCAGCCTCCACCATTAAACGCTAGAGTCGAGTTTTAGAAAGGCTTCCTATAGAATCTTGAAGAAGGACCACAGCTGCCCCCCCCCCTTTTTTTTTTTTTACCAGTCTGAGGATTTAATTCACCAGGAAGGGGGATTATGGGGAGGGGCACCCCTGTAAAAATGTACAAAAGGTCTGGGGGGCTATGTGGAAGGGGAGATAAATATGTACATGGAGCCCCCTTCCGTCAGCCCCTCCTCCCCCAGCCCTGAGAAGGCGTGAGGACTCGGGTGGCAGGTGCAGGGGGGGCACTTTGGCCTCTGGCTTACTGAGCCCTTGGGGAGGCAGGCCAAGGGCCTAGGGGCCCTCAGGGGGAGCGATGGTGTACCTCAGGGGGTCATGAGCAATGACCCCTGACACAACCCCCACTCTCACCTCTCATACACACACGCAGACACATACACACACTCACACACTCACACACACCCCTTTCTCTAGAGGCTTGTGACCTCTGCCCTCCCAGTGACCCCAAGGTCCATCTGATGCTTGATCTTGCGGGGACTGGGGCTTCGGCTCCCAGGTTCGGTGACCTCAGAGATGGCTGGTGAGGTCACGACCTTTGCCCTCCAGCCCTGGCTTCAATCCTCAGCTCGAGGACCTTGTCATTAGGAAAGGGGGATGGACTGTGCGGCGGCCCCTCCCCGCCTCTCACCTGTCAGCCCAGGCTGGGCCAGGGGCCCTAGGTGGGGAACTGGGCCGGGGCGCGGGCAGGAGCGGAGGCGGTGCCCCCAAAAGGGGCACCTGAAGAAGGACCTCAGAAGGAACCAGGTGTGCTCAACCCATCATGGAACACACAGAAAAATCTTCTCTGAGAATCCCTCCATGTTTCATAAGCTCAATTAGCTCTACACACATTCTGTTTAAATAACCACCATTCTCACAATGACATCAAAACATTTTAAGAGCTTACCACTCTACTTCTGGCTGATCTGAAGATTTGCAATATTAACAATTATTTTCCCTACCATAAAATGTTGTTACCCTAAACCAACTTACAAAAGTTAATTTATTTTCCCTCTATTTGCCAGCTTTATTCCAAGAAGTACTTACAGTGAGCATTTAAACCTTATTTAGTTTAAAACATTTTTAAGAATATCCTCTTTGCCAGAAATGGAAAAATGTTCCATACTCATGGACTGGAAGAACAAATATGGTGAAAATGTCTATACTACCTCGAGCAATCTACACATTCAATGCAATCCCTATCAAAATACCATCAACTTTTTTTCAAAGAAATGGAAAAATGATCCTAAAATTTGTATGGAACCAGAAAAGACCACGAATAGCCACAGGAATGTTGAAAAAGGAAACCAAAGCTGATGGTGGCATCACCATTTCAGACTCCAAGCTCTATTAAAAAGTTGTAATCATCAAGACAGTATGGTACTGGCACAAAAACAGACACACAGATCAATGGAACAGAATAAAGACCCCAGAAATGGACCCTCAACTCTATGGTCAACTAATCTTCGACAAAGCAGGAAAGAATGTCAAATGGAAAAAACAAATGGTGTTGGGAAAATTGGACAGCCACATGCAGAAGAACGAAATTGGACCACTTCCTTACACAACACACAAAAATTGACTGAAAATGAATGAAAGACCTCAATGTGAGAAAGGAATCCATCCAAATCCTTGAGGAGAACACAGGCAGCAACCTCTTCCACCTCAGCCGCAGCAACTTCTTCCTAGAAACATCTCCAAAGGCAAGGGAAGCAAGGGCAAACAAGAACTACTGGGACCTCATAAAGATAAGAAGCTTTTGCACAGCAAAGGAAACAGTCAACAATACCAAAAGACAACAGACAGAATGCCAAAAGATACTTGGAAATGACTATCAGAAAAAGGGCTAGTATCCAAAATCTATGAAGAACTTATCAAACTCAATACCTGAAGAACAAATGATCCAATCAAGAAATGGGCAGGAGACATCGACATTTCTGCAAAGAAGACATCCAGATGGCCAACAGACACAAGTAAAAGTGCTCAACAACACTTGGCATCAGGGAAATACAAATCAAAACCACAATGACATACCACCTCACACCAGTCAAATGGCTAAAATTAGCAAGTCAGGAAAAGGACAGATGTTGAGGAGGTTGCAGAGAAAGGAGAACCCTCCTACACTGTCGATGGGAATGCAAGCTGGGCAGCCACTCTGAAAAATGATATGGAGGTTCCTCAAAAAGTTGAAAATAGAGCTACTCTATGACCCAGCAATCGCACTACTGGGTATTTACCCTAAAGATACAAATGTTGTGATCCAAAGGGGCATGTGCACCCGAATGTTTATAGCAGCAATGTCCACAACAGCCAAACTATGGGGGCACCTGGGTGGCTCAGTGGGTTAAAGCCTCTGCCTTCGGCTCAGGTCATGATCTCAGGATCCTGGGATCGAGCCCCGCATCGGGCTTTCTGCTCTCAGGGAGCCTGCTTCTTCCTCTCTCTCTCACTGCCTGCCTCTCTGCCTACTTGTGATCTCTGTCTTCAATTAAATAAAATATTTTAAATATATATATAAATAAATAAATAATATTTTTAAAACAGCCAAACAATGGAAAAAGCCTAGATGTCTATCAACAGATGAATGGATAAAGAAGATGAGGTATATATACACAATGGAATATTATGCAGCCATCAAAAAAAGAAATCTTGCCACTTGAGATGATGTGGATGGAACCAGATGGTATTGTGCTGAGCAAAATAAGTCAATCAGAGAAAGACAATTATCATATGTTCTCACTATATGAGGAACTTGAGAAACAAGACTGAGGATCATAGGGGAAGGGAGGGAAAAATGAAACAAGATGAAACCAGAGAGGGAGACAAACCATCAGGAACTCTTAATCTCAGGAAACAAAATGAGGGTTGCTGAAGGGGAGGGGTGTGGGAGGGATGGGGTGGCTGGCTGATGGACACTGGGGAAGGTATGTGCTATGGTAAGCGCTCTGAATTATTTAAGACTAATGAATCACAGACATGTATCCCTAAAACAAATAATACATCATATCTTAATATGACCCAGAATAAAGACCCCAGAAATGGACACTCAGAGATAACCCAGAAATAAAAAATAAAATTGAATTAAAAATTAAAAAAAGAATACTCTTTGTTAATGTACTAAAAGTTATGATTTGGCCAAGCCGAATTTATTTTAATTCAAGGGACAACAGGTAAAAAGCATTAATTTGGAAGTTTAACATAGTGAATGACATAACTTCCATATAGAACTTTTGCTTCTAACTATTCTCTTCAAAGTACATTTTCATAAACTTTTAAATATTTCTGACTTCAATTTTAATTTGTAATAATTGCCCTAGGGTGTGTGTGTGATTATTTAAGATTATAACAAATCCTGTAACACATTTAAAATAAAAGCAGGAGATTATGCAGTTTTAATTTTATCACAAAAATATAACCAATCACATTATAAAAACTTTAGAAACAAAAAGTGGGTAACCACCATATCCATCATTCTAAAACAAACATTATGATTGGTTTAATATGCTTCCAAATTACTTAATGCATCCCTTTAACTATCTGGAAGCATACTACCTATAAAATGCCCATCTCCTAGGTGATTTATGAAACTGCCAGTTTTATAACCATCATTTTAACACTTAAAAGTCTAAGTATTCCAAAAAGTTAATAGTCATCTAAATCATACAAAATAAACAGCAATAGATTAAAATTACAGAAAGAAAAATCCAGTCCTTTGTAAGATGAGAGGGAAAAAAGGACCCACATGTTTTAGGATGTGAAGAGCTGGATATTAACAAAAGGGCAAGTCTCAGTGGAGATCAGCTTTCTCCTCGTATTTTCAGATAAACTTTCTAAAGTTTCTCTAGATTTTCTTCCCTTTTCTTTTCCGCTCTCTTCTATATAACCTTGTGAAACTTTGGGAAAGTACCTTAAACTCTCCCATTCTGTCAAGGGGGGACACAACTGTCATGGGCATGAAGACACTCTTACCTGCATCCCAATACTAGCATTTCTAGTACTCATTCATCTCAATTCCTCTTTGGAAAGTTGATACCAGAAATCTAATCACTAACTAAGTTTCCCCATTGCCTCAGAACTGCTAGAAATGGTTAAATTAGATAGCAGAGATTTATTTCAATCCACACAGGGAAGCTATGCGATGGGATGTTAGGTTTTGTTTTTACTTACACAAATGAGAAATGATTTTATCCTTTTTAAAATGAACGGTTCTTCCAATCTGAAATGACCACAATCACCAAAAACTTGCACAACTATCACAGAATTATGCTTCTGAAACCCCAGAAATCTAAATCCACGACTTCAACAGTTTTGCCCTTATTTCCTTAATTTTGCACTTTGAAATCCATCCCCTGGAGAAGCTCAGGATAACCCACATGACTCTCTCTGTGAACTATTTTGTGTTCTGGTCAAAGCTCCGACCCATAATTACTGACTAAAAGTAGCCAACTGAAGGCATATCACCCAATGCCGGACTAGCCCAGGTGAAAACAGACGTTTTCCAGCAGTACAGCCTTGTAAGGGAAAGGGCAAGTAGTCTATTAGGAAATGGCAGAAACCCTCTGACTTTTTTTTTTTATTATTAAAGATTTTATTTATTTATTTATTTATTTATATGACAGACAGAGATCACAAGTAGGCAGAGAGGCAGGCAGAGAGGGGAGAAAGGGAGAAGCAGGCTCCCCGCTAAGCAGAGAGCCTGATGTGGGGCTCGAACCCAGGACCCTGGGATCATGACCTGAGCCGAAGGCAGAGGGTTTAACCCACTGAGCCACCCAGGCGCCCCAACCCTCTGACATTCTTAAAGGCATTTGTAAATACCACTGCCACCTGAGAAGACTGACAACAATTTTATGAATGGCAACTGAAAGTAAGTACAGTCAGAGGCATCTCATTCCATCGGGGGATTAGAAAGGAATGGAGAGGCCTGCCAGTGTACGACGAGGAACAGCTTATGAGATCCACACACCTATCCAGTTAATGTTCCTATTTAAATAACATGCTCTAAAGATCCACCTAAAAAGTATCCATTCCTGATACTTACTGCTTACTTCGGACAATTTTAAAACTTAAAAATGAGTTTTGTGATTCTTTCTTTGCCAATACGTATATATTGCTGTGATGTCAGAAGTCCAAAAATGTCATGCAGATGAGACAGAAAAAGCAGTTAATAGGCATCATTTATTTTAAGTAGATCACACACCAAAAACAGGTACACACAGCTGCAAAGCTTTTAAAAAGTTCTCTAGGGGCGCCTGGGTGGCTCAGTGGGTTAAAGCCTCTGCCTTCGCCTCTGGTGATGATCCCAGGGTCCTGGATCGAGCCCCACATTGGGGTTCTCTGCTCAGCGGGGAGCCTCTTCCCCATGTCTCTCTCTGCCTGCCTCTGCCTGCCTCTCTGCCTGCTTGTGATCTCTCTGTGAAACAAACAAATAAATAAATAAAATCTTTTAAAAAAAGTTCTCTGAAACAATTAGTCTAAAAAAGCAGCACCATCTCCAGCTGAGTCACATAACTGGAAAACTACTAGGTCTTTTACAGCTTTTCTCAATCTCTGGGAGACTGAATAGAAGTCCCAATAAATCTAGTATGTCCCTCATGAATACAAAGGTTAAACCCAGTTCATATGAATAGTACTAAACGAGTATAGAATAACCCAAACACAATACATAACAAGGACAAATTCCTCACATATAATGGGGGAAAGTGCCATAGACGCAAAAGAAAAGGACAAAGTAATAATAATTCCAAAATGTCAGAATCTTAACAAAAGACCAGTGTTGATCAGATAAGCAGATGAAGTAATTTTCCTCACTCATAAGATGAGTAGCCAAGTAAGAGTTGTCCAAGGAAACTGCTAAGAGTAGATTTACTTTACAACTGGCTGAATTGGGTTCCAGAGCATTTCAGCAGCTACATAGACAACACTGCAGTTAGTCAGCATTTCTGTGTCTCTCTCTTTTTTTTTTTTTTGTTCTTTTTTAAAGATTTTATTCATTTGTCAGAGAGAGAGAGGGAAAGAGAGCGAGCACAGGCAGACAGAATGGCAGGGAGAGGCAGAGGGAGAAGCAGGCTCCCCGCCGAGCACGGAGCTCGACGCGGGACTCGATCCCAGGACTCCGGGATCATGACCCGAGCCGAAGGCAGCTGCCCAACCAACTGAGCCACCCAGGCGTCCCAGCATTTCTGTGTCTCTTAAAGATGGAAGGAATCCTTGAAGACCAAAGAGGCAAAGGAAATGCAGACAAAAGACAGACTTCATAGCCATAATCCAGTCAGACTAGCAGAAAAGTTGTGAAAAGTGTCATCCCACACCCAAAGCACATAGCCAAAGAGGCACCTGACATGCACCAACAAAGCCCCCAACAGACCAGACTCATGCAAGGGTCCGGTAAGACACAGCTGAGCCATGTGGACAGATGGAAAATATTCTAGACACCAGGAAACGTTTGTACTCCACCCTACATGAAATTTTCAGGAAATAGCTTGCTTTTTTTTTTAATATTAAACACTGGTTTTTGAACTATCTTATGTAGAATCCCCATTTCAAGGATGTCATGACTCCGTGAAAGCACAGAACACGTTGATGTAGTTACTTTTTATGTCCTACTTCTTCACTCCACTCCATTAATATGGAAGAACCCAGACGCTAGACGTAAGATCGTTCACCACCACAACTACTATGCACCAACTGCCTACCTTGGGCCAAACTTGACATCAGGCCCCTCATCTATCTACCTCTCATTTAATCTACAAAGAGAAGATACAGGAGTTACAGCCTGGCTAACAGATGAACCAAATGAGGCTGGAGCCCTCCTTCCTGGGACCAGGGACTCACCGCTACAACACTGACCCAGGAGGCTCCCCGCTGCAGAGGCAGGAAGCGACTTCCCATGCCTGACAGGGACATGGTGGCATAACTTCTCTGAGAGCAAAGTAACAAAATATATAAACCGAGAGCCTTCAAAATGTCCCTGACTTCCCACCCAATAATCAGACCCCTAACTTAAACAAATGATCCAAACTCTGCACCAAATTTTATGCACTGAGATTATGCTATTTTTATATGGCGAAAAATAGGGAAACAAAAATACTATGCACCCTTAAATTTATGATGACAATTTTTAAAGACATAGGAAAACGCAAATATATCAAGTAAAATAAGTAGGAATAATTATAGATGAATCATGATCTCCACCGTTTAAAAAAGCATCTGTGTTTACATATACAGACAAAAAGACTGAAAATAAATACTAAAATTTTAGATTATTCTGGATGGTAAAATGATGGGTGACGCGGTCTTCTGTACAATCAACTGTACATTCCAAGTTCTCTATTAGTATGTATTTATCTTACGGGAAACAATCAATACTTAACATTTGTCAAGAAAGCGTTCATTCTGCTCCCTCAAACCCGTGTCTCTGTGGAGGCATCATGTGCCCCCAGTGCTGAATCAGGAAGTACAAAGAGATTTCATCTGCAGAAGCAGATTGTCTGAAACACTGTGCAGCTCTGGGCTGGGATAAAAACTTGTCATATTCCTTGTTAATTATTGATGAATCTGGAAGTTGCCTCATTTATTAAAGACTTATGTGCTTTCCAAGGCAACAGGCACACACTGAAGCCTGTAATCTGGTGTGAGTAAGCAGTTTCTAGATGGTAATAGGATTACTTGTGGTGTTCTCATTCAAAGGACAAAATCCAATAAAATAAATTGTAGAATGTGTTTGTTTAAAGAAAACACTCACATATTGTCTTCCACTTCCTCTGCCAGCACTAACTTAGCAATCAGTCAGATCCCCAAGGACACATGCACAGTAATGATGCTGATACACAAACAAGGGGGGGGGGGATTATTTTGCAGGGAACACCACAGAGCAGCAACAACGGATTAGCCGAAAGTGACAGAGAATGGAAACCTGGGGCCTCTGCCCTCCCCCATGATAAGGGGAGCAACTCTGCATCGCCCTGATTTCTCCCCCACCCCACTGGAGCACTGAATTCTCTCACAGCCAGGCCTGATGATGAGCCAGCATTCAGGCAATACAGTTTATAAGAAAACGAGGGGGAAAGGAGTGGGGGGGAGGAATCGTGAATATCCTCTTTAAAACGAAGCAGGAAAATTCAAGTTATAGCTGAATTAACACCAAAAAAAAAAAAAAAAAAAAAAAAAAAAAAAGTTATAGTAGAAAAAACAAAAAAAAAAAAAAAAAAAAAAAGAAAAGAAAAGGTTTTTTTCCTAAACATGCCAGCAATGATCATTTACTGAACCATATAAAAACTGACTGCATTTCTATAATTCATGGAATTATATAAGAAAATCATTTATTACTTGGAAGACAGCCTATAAGTATAAAATAATCCCAAGTCTTTTACTGGAAAACTCAAACAGTTACAAAAACCCCTTCTATCCCAGCCCCCCACATGCACATGCCCACACACACACACACATACACACACACACACATATACACACCGATGTGGTGCACACAGACATCCATACAAGTGAGCACACTCAGAGGACACATACATGGACATACACACTTCGGTTGATAATCTCAGACTATCATAAAATATAAGAGAATTCCACTGAAAGAAACAAATACAACTGACAGACTATTTTGAAGTGTTTCTTCCTCTATCCAGTGCGGCAAAACAAAATATATTTTTTTCTATAAGAACATTATAGGACATGCTCTGGCCAGGCAAGCATTACCACATTCTAATGTCCTAGGCCATTCTAAAAGATGCAGAAGGCCCTACCGGTCACCACAGAGCATTGGCTCTGCAGGAGGCCACAGCCAGCTCAGATCACCCTAAGTTAAGTCTGGGGGCCCCACAGTCAGTCACCAGTGGAAGCCGCTGGCCTGAGGCTCCATGACTTGAGCATCCCTTGAGCTCCACTGTGCTACTGTGGAATACCAGACTAGGGCTTGCAGAGCTCCCAATCCTATTGCCACCCCGCGTGACACCCTCAGAGGCACGACGGTGCCCCAGTGGCCCTACTCAGGCCAGCATTTTGCCTCAGGCAACTGGGATCCAAGCCAATGCTCTATCTGATTTAAAAGACCAGTTAGTTCTTCAGAAGGACTGTTTCCGCCTTCTTGGAAGAGACAAGAATGAGGGACCATGGTTGGTGGGAAAGCGAGAGCCAGGCCAGCACCACTTCACACCGGTGAGCCCCCTAGTGCCTCCTCGGTCAAGGGTCTGGGAACTCTAAGACGCCATCTGCGGCTTCATGTGTACTGGCCCTTGTGTTTCTCCTTTGCCGGCTTCGTCTAATTTCCCCTGCCTGACCTCTCGGGTGCCTCCAGGATGGATGGGGTCAGTCCCCACAGAAGGCACAACTGCCCCCCGTCCACAGACTCCGCACGGATCTCTTCCTTTGCCGGACGCTGGGGGTGGGAAGATCTGCGACAACAGAATGGAGTCCAAACGGTCTTCCCAATTGAAACAGAAGGGAAGCGATGACCATGTTTCAAACACCCAGTTCAAGCCACCAGTTCACTTCGCTAACTCAATTCAAAAACGTTTTCATTAGCACAGCAGCACCTGTTCTGCCATTATCACGTCTCAGAGATGCCACTCCTCACAGAACAGCTAATGCAAAGAAACACACTTTAATATTCATTCAGACTTAATTATAAAAGATTAAAAAAAAAAAAAAAACTTTTGGCCCTACGCAGCCAAAGAAGCATTTCTTTATCAACTACAGCATTGGTCAGAGCTGCCCTGCAGTCTTCAAGGACCCTCTTTTTTCCATAAAGAATACATTTTACCCTCTTTTATCCACTTTATGGACAAGCCACCCACCACCTGGAACTTGCATATCCACCCATAATCTTCATGGGGACCTCTGAGCACAGTAAATCCAGCGTGTCAAGCCACACTTGTCAGCAGCATGAGGCAGAGAGCACTACGAATTCTTCACGGGAGACAGGCAGCTCAGAAGAGCACCACACTGAAAGACACACTGAAGAAATCCCTCCTGATGGTATCTGCTTATTTTCTCTTAAAAGCTCATCCACTTTAATTATTTACAAGTAATAAAACACTTAATAACTTCCTTTCAAAAAGCACATGTTCTGGTAATTATTCTTTGTATCCCTTTTAACTTGACTTACTGAATTTTCAATCTCTCTGGGCTGTGGGCGGGGAGTCAGGGAAGGGACCATTTGGGGTGTGCCTAGCGCTGTGGGCCAGCATGGCCCCCCCACGCACACGGTGCCCAGAGGAAAGGAAGCCCAGGGCCGGTCAGAGAGCCCAGAATGCCACCCAAGGGAGCGGGGATGCTGTCCTGACAGCCAACAGGAAGCCTCTTAAGTTTTCTGAGCAAAAGAGCATAGTGCTGGCAGCAGTGACAGGAGAACGAAGGACAAAGTAAGAAGGAGAAGAAGAAAGAGAATCCCAGGCCAGGAGACACGTTCATCATCAAAGGAATTGGGAAACTCGGCACAACCTCGGGGAAACCCAAGAGTCAGCTCTGTCACCGACGGGGCCGACGGAAGCAGGTGCAGGGAGCTAAAGGGGGAAAGCCAGGCTGGGGTCTGTTTTCAGGCTGACAAATTTGAATTTTACTTGCAAAGCCATGCAGAACCCATGGACTTCTCTGTACCAGAGCGCTGTGATGAAGTTTACCTTGCTGGAAATACATAGCATAGATCATTTCACACGGGTCAGAAGTTTGTGACCCAGGAGATAGCCAATACAAATTCTGGCTGAGGAGCTGTTTCTTCCCAAAACCTAAAGCACACCAATCATATGCGAAGTGCTTCATTCTAAGCAAAACTGGACAAATGTAAGCAATATCACATTTAGAACATTACAATGGAGCTCCATCTTACTCAAAGTTTAGGTTCTAACTGGCAGGGGTAGAGTAAACTTAACACACAATTAAATTATCCTTTAAAACTCCATTTAATCACCATAAGCACAGGCACTAGGAGGTGCTCCCCCAACAGGGTGTTGGCGGGGTGTTGGGGGGAGGGAGGGTTGGGTACAGATACAGGTTTTCTCACCTCCAATGTCACCGTCAGGCCACACGCCACACATTCACTAAGTGGGCAATCCTATAACTGCCTTTACCTTTTCCACTTTGTCTCTGCTGAGCATGTAGAATGTAATCCATTAAAGTGAAATATCCCTGTGCTACAATACCCATAAACTTCTACCGAAACAAACAAAACACATTGAAAAAGTAATGAGCTCTCCTTTCAACATGGCGCTTCTCTGGCAAATGGTATATAATTTAAAACATTATCAGTGGACAAAAGTCAATCTCCACCATTGCCCAGAATCGTATCTAAGGAAGGTAAATTCATGCTCAAGTTCTGATCAGTACGCAGACCTGCAGAAGACAGCCTTCTGAACACTACGCCCTAGCAGGCTGCTGAAACGACTTCATTTCCTCATCTGTGTACTAGCGTGAGGGGTACTACAGCTTATTTACCTCAGAGGACATTCCAATAAAGGAATCATGAGTGGCACAAACACTTTGAACCTCTCAGAGAAGATGCCACATAAACTCAAGGTGTTATTACCATTATCTCTTTCTACTGAGTAGCCTGGGAAAGCTGTCAGATCTTTGAACTCATGAATTATGAACACAAAGTACTTCTTAGGTTTGTCGGCTTCAAAAGTTCAGAATACACATTTTATGGCCAAGAACAGGACAACTTTAAAACATGACACAAAACAATAAAAAGATTACCTGTTTAATGTTACGTGCAATACACACACACACACACACTGCATTCACACATTCCTATAGCAGAACAAAGATGGCCACAACTTAAATTAAGAGTTGACCTCTTTGCATTAGTAAGTGGAGTAGATGTCCTCTGCTCTGTAATCCAGGCCTCTTAATGACTGGTTTGGTGCATAGAAGAGAGGGGTTAATGATGCTGTGCTGACTTCCAGGACTAGGTCTTAAGAGTGTCCTCCTCCTGTCTCTGTAGGAGCCCTTGAACCACAGCATAAGAAGTCCAGCTACCCTGAGACCTCCATTCTAGAGCTGCTATGTGTAGGTGCTCTTTTTTTCTTTTTTTTTTCTTTTTTCCATATACTGTTTATTATACATGTCATGGGATAAACACGGAGAAATACTGGCTTCAATGAGATTTAAAATGATCTTTACATCAAAAGGGCTGAGGGGCATGGAAGGTAGGTTTGGGAAAGACAGGGTACATACATTTTTAGATTGGGATTGAAAATTTGCCTATAGCAACTTACAAATCAAGGCGCCACACAAATCCTTCAGGGTCACAAACACTCAAATACACGCAGTGTTCTTGGGAGCATGTGCAAAGTCCCTGCAGAGGGCTGTAGAAGCATCCCTCCACTGTATCCCACTTCTGCTTCCTGGCTGAGTGGCAGCTGAGCCCAGGCTTCCCGCTACCCTGACCAAGCACCACACTTGTGAATGAAGCCATCTAGGAGCCTCCAGACCACATCATCTAGCAGCTGGACAGCCCCACCTAACCCCAATGGAGAAGACTCACTCTGTTGAGCCCGGTCCAAATTCTCAACCCACAAAATGAGAAATAATTAAATAGTTGTTGATTTACACCCTTAAGTTTTGGGTATTTGGTTATGCAACAATACCTAAATATACATTAACTTTCAAACAACGTTTTTGCTGATCAACTTATGGTAAGGTGTTATGTGACACTGCTGAATAAGATAAAAAAATTCTTACATAGGCATCGCTATCAGGGCTATAAAATTCGGTACTAGCAAGTTCTCACAGCTACAGTGTATTTGAAGGCAACGTTTCGAATATTACAAAGAACTATACTTTGCAGCTCTGAAAACACCTTAAGGAAATGACTTCCTGTTGAGGTCACCTCTCACTAGTCATGCCACAAACACTTGAAGCACAGTGTTAGGCTCTTGGCTTGCTAAGGGCACAGCACTTCACTGGCACTGGAAAAGAACTTCAAATGATTTCAAGGAAGTTGGCAAAATCTATGTGAAGAACAGCAGCTCGGGAGGGAACACAATTCCAGACTTCAAGTTATATTACAAAGCTGTAGCAATCAAAACAGTATGGTACTGGCACAAAAAACTGGTCACATAGAGTGATGGAATTGAACAGAAAACCCAGACATAAACCCACATTATATGGCCAACTAATCTTCAATAAAGAAGGAAAGAATATCCAAGGGAAAAAAGATAGCCTCTTCAACAAATGGTGTTGGGAAAATTAGAGCACAAAGTGATGCTTACGGGGGAGGGGGGGGTCCAGTGGTGAAATAGGAGATGGGGATTAAAGAGTGGACTTGTCACGATGAGCACCAGGTGATGTATGGAAGGGCTGAATCACTTATATTGTACACCTGAAACTAACATAACACTGTTAACTAAGTGAAATTAAAATAAAAACTTAAAAGAAAAAAGAAAAGCTTAGTTATCTGTCCACTTTTCCCTACCTTCAATAAAACAGAAAACATATAAAAACATAGGACATAAGGAGACATATTGACAGAAATAGCAATGCCATATTGAAGATACAAGAACTGATCGTGGTCAAAGCCTCAGACCAGAAGCACATATTTGCCAGCATCAGCCAGGCCACCCTCGGCACTCTGGTGTGGGAATGGGAAAGGGTGCATGAGAATATTCTAAGAAGCAGAGTATGAAAAGTGTATAAAAGGAACCCACTACTGGCTTTGAAAGTGTGCCTGTGGGCATTATTTACTGTGACACCCTAAAATGCAAGGGCCACAGCAGTCTGTCACAGTGTAGTAAGTCATGGTGCAGGCTTTGTAGTCAGAGGGGTCCACCTAAGACGGCCAAGCCATCAGGCATCAGATGTGCAACCTTTTGCAACTTTCTCATCCTCTGTAGCCTCAGTGTCCTTACCCGTAAACTTGGGATTGAATCAACACCGCCCTCCACCCTACTTATTAACATATACACACAAAGCACTGGGCCCAGTACTTAGGGCCTGACACACAAGATGCCCCATAAATGCTAACCATTACTGCTGATAATGGTACACCCACCAATATTCCTGATTCTCCCCCCACCCCTATGAAACTCCTCAATGACTTGGGGCTGAGAAAACTTGATAGGTATCCCAGTTAAAGGTCCTTTCTCAACATCTACCCAACCTGACAGGCAAGTAAATAATGCCTCAATACAGCACATCCTGTGTAAGAGCTTTCGATCATCAGTGCTGACCTAAAAATCTTAATAACACCAAAAGCAAAGACTATACTGAGAATACCACTCCCCTGAAATCTAAAAAGAAAGCAGTTTCCCTCCTAATATGTAGGAAAAACAACCCAAAAAGAAGAGCTTTACCGGTTCAGCTTAAAGATCTGAAGCACACCATTCACCTTTCAAAACAGACTATGAGCTGTCTCAAATTCCCCGAAATTAAAAAAGTTCTTACCAAAAGGGGGGGGGGGGTATGTGAGGTGATGAATGCAATGTATTACAGAAAATCTTCACAATGTGTATCAGATCATCACACTGTACACTTTAAATGTTATCTGTCAATAAAGCTAGAACAATGACGACAAAGAATACTCCAGAGCTTGTTTCTCTACAGTTTTACAGAAAGTTATTCTGGAAAGTTTTTGAAAGTACCATCCCACACTTTCATTAGCCAAGCACAAAAACTCAGGAAGTTGTGAAGGGAAGAGAGAGAGAGAAATTCCCATCTCCCATGTGGCCACATCTCTTTTTTGTATCCTGTATGAAACAAAAACTTTCAATTTCAAATGCACTCATGTGAAACCATGTTTACAAACACACACTGGAAGGGATCCAAGCCAAAATATGAACACTGCACAAAGAGATAAAGTTTCATTACTTTAATCACTACCTAGCAACTGCCCGAAACACATATGGAGAGAGGGAGAAACATTATTTTAATAAGATGTTTAAGGCCCTCAAACAGAGAAAGATAATCGTCAATAGTGTGGTGTGGAAAGATAAATGAGAAAAGGTGATCCACTTGAATAGGAAGACAGTCCACTGTTGACAGCTTGGCAAGTCTAACATGGTAACGCTGCCGTGCCCAGGAGCTGAGCAAGTCTTCAAGACGCCACTCCCTACGTAGTATGATAAACAGGTCAGCTCTTGGGTGAAGTCCTCAAGTGACTGGCACCAGGTGCCTTTAGCTGAACTAAAGCATTAAAAGTTGCATCAATCTGTCAATCCTTACACTTACCTACCTAAACAAAAGATGTTTTGTGTTCATTTATTGATGATTTAGCTCCCCCAAATCACCTTCTTAAGATCCAGAGAAGGGTAAAGAATAGGATGGGTACATGAATTATAGAGGCCTATAGAATAAAGGATTACAGAGGTCACATTTTTATGTCAGCTTTTCCATTTTATTTTACAACTGAGATAATCTCTTTGAACCCCCGGGTATTCTTGGAACTAGTACTAGTTAGTAAATTCTGAAGTTTTTAAAAGCATTTCTGTATGTTATAAGTATAAATACTATTTATAATTTCTTAGTTTTATTCTTTCCAAGTTTCAAAATATATTTTTAAATGGAAATGTATAACCAAAGTTTTTTAAAATACAACAAAGAAATTTTACATAATTTCCGTTGATGCAGCAGAATGACAGCTGCAATTTTAGAAAGTTACAAGGGCTAATAGTAAAAACAAGTAAAAAGTGACACAGGCTAAGATAGTTGGACAAACACATTTCTCCTTGATCTGTAAAAGAATCAGCTTTAGCCGCTAAGTGATCAGAACATTTGCTTTCCTCTATTTTCAACTAATTCACTAGTAAATACTAATACTGGAATTTCTATAGTTCTTTTTTTTTTAAGATTTTATTCATTTATTCGACAGACAGATCACAAGGAGGCAGAGAGAGAGAGGGGAAAGCAGACTTTCTGTTGAGCACACAGCCCGTTGTGGGACTCGATCCCAGGACCCTGAGATCATGACCTGAGTCGAAAGCAGAGGCAATCCCCTGAGCCACCCAGGTGCCCCTCTATAGTTCTTTAGAAGGAAAAAGTGACCCCTTAACAAATCATCCTGAAAAATGACCATTTGGTATCACAAATCAAATAAAAATCAACTTTATGAATAAGCCATTAAAATTGTGTTTAATCTGTATTTAAAACTTGAAGAAAAAGACCTAAGAGTCTGTTATATGAAGAAGCATTACCTACATTAAGTCACTTACTGTTCATTCCTCCAACCAAAGGATAGCATCCCCAAGTTACAGATGGGAAAACTGAGGCACACAAAGTTTGTGGGACTTGCCAAAGTTCAAAACTACTGGAAACCAAAACCAAAACTGGAAAAACTGTGGACATCCTGGGAAAATCTAAATGGGTGTCACTGGGATTTAACTTCTTAAATTGCAGAAAAATGTTTCCATGGTTTTTTAAGGAAGAACAGTTTTACCACAAATTCAATTTCCCACATCCAGCACAGTTCTAATGAGGATGAAAAGAAACAATTTAGAAGAGTTGATTCAAGTGAGACAATCACTGACAACCACTCATTGCACAAATGAAAGAATAGTACAGCTAACATCTACTCCATTTTACCCATACGATGCATTTTTTTACATTCTCTCTTCAAGCCCTAACAACAATCCCATGAAGTAAGTGTCACTAAAAGCCAAGGATCCTGGGCTTACGGAGGTTACCCTTCTTGCTCTCAGACACACAAACGCAGAATCTGCAATCTACTCTTCTGAATCCTGGTCCAGAGTGTGTCAATCTGATATGCTGCCTCCTAGGAGACAAAAACACCCATAACCAAACTTTCCACCGTCAGCCAACTGTGTTTTTCCAAACATCTGTGTTTTAAAAAGTGGCTCATAAAATACAAAAGATAAAACTGACCCCACCATAGAACGTTCAGGGTTTTATCACTCTTCCAAGTTTTCTTGGGGGGAAAAAAAAATCCTGACAGTATGTGTCTTCAAAATCTAAAATATACTCCTTTCATAGTTCTCAGACAGTACAAATGCTCAAATACCACCATCCGCCAGATGCAGTTGCTGAAGCATTATCAATCCAACTGATGCACTTTCACTAATAGGTCCTCTTGATTTGCCTGAAAGGTTTTTTCCCCAGGTCTCTAACAGAGTGGTAAAAGTACCAAATCCTACATTCAACTTTAATGGATTCAGTGATTTGTCATATCCTGTGTGGTGGTACCTCGGGAACCAATATCCTGTACATTTTACTTCCCTCTTTTGCAGGTGCTGCTGGCTGTAATAAGAGAAATTTCAGTTTAGAGTATAACCCTGCTGGGCAGGAACCCAGCTAACTATTCACACATGACTTTGCACACTGGGTTTCAGAATTATAAATTATGCATCTTAAATGCCTTTGTAGTAGAACAAAGTTTGTTCCCTGGAAAATAGTTTACTTTTTAATTCTAGATCTAATATTGCACTCAGAAAATTAAAACAGACTAAAAAATCATCCAGTATTTACTGTATACGTTAAAGAAACAGAAAACTCAGTCTCATATCAGCAACCTACATAAAAATGGTATTATCTCTTTATATTTTTAATCTGTTAATACAACATAGTTTTGGTATTTAGTAATCTTGGGTTTCTGAGATATGTAGCGAATTATTTTCTGAAGTGCTAGAGAAGGCATTTTTATTGTATGAATTTTACTGTATGAATTTTTATTGATTTTTATTGTGGAATATCTCAAACAGGCCTTTCCCAAAATATAAACCCTTTCATATAAATTAGTTTTCTACTCTCAAGGGATGTGATAGAAATAACGAACAAGAAAAACCACACACCAGAAAAAATGTCTGGGTTCCAAAAATTAGGTCATACAGAATTTGAATATTAAAGACAATCAAAAGGGAAGAATATTACTGCCATGTCTAAAACCACTTAAATTTATACTACTATCAAAATAACAACTTCAAGACTACATATGTGTATGTACGTGTATACACATATCCTACATTTAGTATCAGGCACTATCACATACTCAGTTATACTTCACAAAGGGATAGTGTCATTAAGTCACTTCTGAGCATGTAATTTATCCTAAAAGACACTTCTCTTGAGATGGTAAGGAATTCTGAAGGACACTCCAGGCAAAATACATCCTAACTTCCAACAGCGTGTGTTTGACCCCACGGTCAACTCCCATCATTTCAAAGTAAGGGAAGCAAAATACTTTCGCAGGGAGGTGGGTGGGTCAGGGATCCTGCACCCTGCCTGCTCTGAAAAGTCACTCTACATCACCCATACCTCATGGTTCCATGAGCACCGTAACCAACAATATAGACTAGGTCGGAGCATCTCTAGCTCTGGGGACTGGCATCGGGAGCCCAGCCCAGAACTTCTGAATACGGGAAGATGAAGATGGCGAAACGAAGCCTCACGAACTTGTGAGATTTGCCAAAGCTCAAAATGACTGAGGATCAAAACCAAAAACTGGAAAAGCTCTTCCACAATGGACATCTTTGGAACCTCTTAATCAGCCTTCACTCAATAAAGGCAGCTGGTGAGCTAGGCAGGAAGAAATCCCTGGCTGACCGTGAGCAGGTGAACTGCCGGGGAAGCCTGCAAGGAAGGAGAGAAGTTAACAAAGGCGAGCCCAGGGGCTTGGAGTCTTAGCAGCGAACAGCTTACCAGACAGCAACAGGTCAGAGTGAGAGGCCCAAGAAAGCAGGGTTTACACACTGTATACAAAACTCCTAAAAATAGCCAGTTTTCACTTGAGATTTCTGAGCATCTCTGATGCAGTAATACATGTTTATGGGACTCTCAGAACTATAAAACACCTAAAAAGTGAGCTTTATTCACAGTAACCTATGGAGTCTATTTTTTAACATCTTTGCTGAGACAGAATCACAAACCATAAAATTCACCCATTTAAACTATACAACTCAAAGATTTTTATCATATTCACAGAGTCATACAATCACTCACTATCTAAATTTAGAATATTCTAATTACCCCCAAAGCAAACCCACGAGCAGCCATTCTCCATTACTCACTCCCAAACCCAGTCCTCTATAACCACTACTCTACTTTCTCTACCTACAGATGTGCCTGTGTCAGGTCATTTTGTATATACGGAATCATGTAATATACATGGGCTTCTGTGCCTGGCACAGTGTTTGCAAGGTTCATTCACGTTGCAGCATGAATCAGTATTTCACTCATTCTTATGGCTGAGTAATATAATATTCTAATGTATGGATAGACCATATATTGTTCTGTTGGACATCTGGGTTGTTTCCAATTGGTAGCTGTTATGGAGAATGCTGCTATGAAGACTCATGTACATGATTTTTGGGTGAACATGTTTTTATTTCTATTCTATATTTTACAGTCTGTTTTTAAGAGAAAAAAATTAAATAATTGACATTTCATGTGGATTTGGAGATTTCAATTTTATTTCTAAGTTCCAATATCAATGGATAGAAGAAAAAGATAAGCAAAAGTAATATTTAATGTCATAAGCCACCTGAAGATGGCAAGGCAGACCCAAGAAGATGCAAAGCTATGAAAAAAAAAAGTCACATGTACATACTCCTTCCAAGTGAAAGAAATCTTAAAGATAAAATGACTAAAAAGCAAACAAAGATCACCTTTCTACCATGTTCACACAGCTCTGCATTGCTTTTCATAAAGCTTTCTCTTTTCTATGTAAAACAGAAAAGATACCAAAAATAGGTAAAATTATATAAATTTCTGATTCCCCAACTCTCTGTATGGCCACTAACCTTGGTTCTGGCTAGACCTGGTGTATGAGTGGCCACATGGGAGGAGGAAAGCACACTGTGTGGGCTGAACCAACTATTTTACCCTGTGGAAAATGAACTGAGGAAATACCTCCCTGGACCAGTTTTACACATTTCTTTCCATCCCTGAAAAAAATGCATAAGGCTCCAAACATCTATTATGTGTCCAACATCACTAAGCTGCCTCCAATTCTACAGGGAAGTACAAAGCTCCCAGGACAGAAGGATGAGCTATGGGTTAGGGGTACAAGTGATACTGAGCGCTGCCTCCGTGACCAACTCATCCAGGTCTGCCATGAGCCAAGAAGCACCTCACGTCAGCCAGACTCTCTCTGTGAATCTCAGATCCTAAACATTTCTATTTACTGCTGGCACTTACCCAAGGATCTCAACTGACAGAATTAGAGGCGCCAGACCCAACATAGGTATGTTTCCGGGCCAGATTCCCACACTGCTCTGGCCACCTGCCTTGAACCAGGCCCAATGCAAACCCTATGACTATCCCTCTGCTTGGTCTGAAAACAGACTGAACTCCTTCAAAAGAGCTGAGACAAAAAGAGTAACTTCCAGGGACTCCAAATCACACTAAATCTTACTGTCAATTATAATCTGTTTGTACCAATATGCCAGACACATCAAACCCTAAAGGGCTAGTCATACAGTCTTCCAAGTAAAAGTATACTTTTTGTGTAATAATGCATGCGATGTGTTTATCCTGAGCTTTTTATTTACTCAACCGGTTAAGATTCCTCTGCAGCAGATGTTGGCTCTCCAAGTAAGACTGAGGCAGGACTACCGCCCTCAAGCATGTCCCCAGAAGGAGACGGAGCTCAGTTGTGTTCTGCAGATAAGCACTGTTAACAGAGGGCACAGTAATGCTCATTCACCCAGGTCAGTCCAGGAGCTAAGGCCCCAGGAGAAGCACAGACTGGAGAGCCTCAAACATCCTGAGATGCAGGGCCAGCCTCCCAAAGATGCTGGTTTGAGACGAGGCTCAAAAGATGAGCAGACACAGACAGTGGGCATGGGGGCAGCATACAGAAGAACAGACAACACTACGGCAGAGGCAGAAACGTGCGAGCAAGTGCCTGTGGGTAGAATATGGGATGGGGAAGCCCGGTGAGGGAGTGGCTAGAGGCAGGAGGGGTCCCACAAGGGACAGGTTGTGCTGAGGTGACGTGCAGAGGCACTTACACAAAAGACTACAATGAGATTTGCATTTTTAGAAAGATCAGCCTTTCAGACAGGTTGCATTTCTTTTTCACTTTGAGAGGAAAGACAGAAAATGTTCATAAAACAACATTTATTTCACTTCACTATTTGTTTGCTTGTCCCTATTGTCATTCAAACTCTGCCACAATGTAACTATTTCCCCAAGTTTCAATAAGCTTGTAAGAGTGTAACAACAAGCAGTTATATATGTATTTGCAGGAAAAGCTCATACCAACTGTTAAGACTTTTCATAAAAAACCATGACTTAGGGATGTCTGGGTGACTCAGTGGGTTAAGCCGCTGCCTTCGGCTCAGGTCATCATCCCAGGGTCCTGGGATCGAGTCCTGCATTGGGCTCCTTGCTTGGCAGGGAGTCTGCTTCTCTATCTGCCTCCGCCTCCCACTCTGACTACTTGTGTGCTTCCTTTCTCACGCTCTCTCGCTCTCTCTGACAAATAAATAAAATCTTTTTTAAAAAATGACTTATCATATTTTTAGTAATCAGCAGTACCCCCCCCCCAAAAAAAGCACATTTTCAAAAGTTACTGTCGGTAAACTCAAGTTTGTTTTAATAACAACGAATCACTATTAAACAACTCAGGTTTCCATGCTTCAGGGACAAAAGCAGTGGCCCACAGGCCAGAGGCCCAGATGATCAAGCTAGAGTAAAGCCAATATTGGCTGCATTTATGTTCCCTGATACACATACACACATGCGTGTGGGTGCACACACACACACACACAGAGGCACACACTTTGCTCCTCTGACTGCTGTGCTGCTTAGGTAAATATTAACATTTTTACCTATTCTTTAATTAAATGACATACTACCTTCTTTAGTAAAGAGGAAAAAACAAGCAGGAATGATAGGATACTTGGGAAAGTATCCCAGCAAGTAAAACTGGTGAGTAAAACACCAGTGATTCAGCTCTAGCACTAAAGACTCTCCCATTCATCATCTGTTCAGTACTCACATTAACCCTGCCAAGGGAGTAACCCACTTTAGACAGAGGAAAAATGAGTTTCTATAGGGTTAGTTTGCCCCAAGGTTAACTGGTAATACAGAACAGTAATACCTACCAATAATAAATAAACCTAGGTCTCCAAACCCAATCCAAAGTTCTCACTGTCCCCTAAGAGAAGAGGGCTATGGGGGAAGGCAGGGAATTAACAGGTTCCAGCAACTTCCCTCCCTCACTTTACCCTACTCCTATTCCTTCTCAGCATTCAGCAGCACTTTGGACAGAAGGCAGATCTCATCCAAACAGCTGCTCCAGATGTTCTCCCAGAGGACCAGGAGTCCATACTGCTGCCCTGGCCAAATACCCGACTCCCTCCCATACCATCCATATAAAGTCCCAGTGTCATGCCCCCGCATCCACAGTCCTCCTGATCCTGACCCACCACCTGGCATGAATGCCCCTCAGGAGCCACAGCAACCCAGAAAGCCAGAATCAACTGTGTTCACACTGTTCTCCTTCATGCAATCCCTTCCTTCCCAGCTTGCAGACACAGGAGATGCCTCCAGAGGCTCATGCCTGGACCCCACTGCAGACCTGCAGAAGCAGGACATCTTAGGCAGGGAGGTGCTTTCTGAGATCGCTCCACTAGCCAGTTAGGAAGCACTGCCCTCTAGTAGGGCCAGCCTCCTGGCTCACTAAGCCCAATAACAACTCTAGGGACAAAAGAGGATTTCCCCTCCCCCACCCAATGCCTAATGACCACTCACATCTCTGAACTCCAGAAGCAATTACTGTCTGCACCACCCTGTTGCCAAGCAGTGCTCCCACCTACTATTACTATTGTATGTACTCATCTGGTCTCCTAGATATTCTTCTCAAGTGCAACAATTTCATCTAATACTTCTCCATAGAGCATAACATTTTGTACACAGCAGCCCTCCAAAATAGCAACTTTTTTTTTTTTAAACAAACACGAAGACTTTCTTATCTTTCTCCTAGCCAGATTTAGGATGTACAGCAGGAAAAAAGGGAAGCCTCGGGGCCAGACTTGATTCACTCAAAATTAAGGAGTGGCCCGCAAAGAAAACCTCAGAAACCAAGGGCACCACACTTAAAAGTCACTGCAGTTGGTGCTCTGCACCCTGTGTCCATCAGGATTCAAGGATGAGTCAGGCTGCAGGCATGAGAAGAACGAACAGACCCATATACAGCAGACAGTCCTCCAAGTTTAAGCACTCAAGACTAGTTCCTCCAACAGAATTCTCAATGTCTAGCAGAACACCCTCCTTAAACAGGGTCTGGATGAGGATGGGTGGATGGAGATGGAACAGTCAAAACATTTTCACCCATCAGTGATCATAAGCAGAAAAACATTTTTCCACTAGAGGAAAAAAAAAAAATCATGACTAAGTGTAAGCCTTTAAATATCTGCTTATTGAGGGCATTTCTGGTATTGTCACATCACTCCACTGTCCAAAAAAATTGATTTGTTTAACCTGAAAAAAGCTCAAATACAATGCCAAATAAAATAGCCCCATGACACTACAAAATGCTTATTGCAGAGAAAACTTTAGTGACCTGGGATCTTTCCTTCCCTTTTCCTTTCTTCTTATTGGGGGAGCGGGTGGAGGTGGGGGGAAATTTTAGCTGATTTTTATACAACGCTATAAACATGATCTTTCCACATTTTTCCCCACCAGATGGGAGTCTGTCAAGGCACAGGTCACCTAGCAACTTAAACACCACTCTGCAGCTAGCCAGCTACCCAATTCTTCATACAAAACTTACTTTGTCCTATTAAACAATAAGCGGTAAAGAAGAGATAATAAGAGTTAAAGCAAGTGTTAATATGTGTTTGCTTCATAATCACCTTAAATGAGGTGGAAGAAAAGGGAAGAAAGACTAAACTTTAATCTTAACCGTTACCTAACAATTTAAGAAGAAAAAACACCAATGAAGACACTCAGCCTCTGACAACATCTGAGCTCAACAGTCTTGTGATTCAATGATTAAACTTTGTGTACTACAAAGTCCATCTTAAAATTCACCCACTGAACTGTGAATTGCACTGAAAGAGCCTTTAAATAATTTTAGAACGCCCTGACTCATCTCTGACTCCTCCCCCTCATTTATATCCAACTCCAATGCTACCATCACCCTGAGAATCACCCTTCCTTCCATCTACACCTGGTGATCTCACATTTACCCTCTAAAAACTCAGCTCAAGGGGCACCTGGGTGGCTCAATTGGTTAAGCAACTATCCTCTTTGGCTCAGGTCATGATCCTGGAGTCCTGGGACCAAGTCCCTTGGGCTCCCTGCTCAGCAGGGAGTCTGTTCTTCCTCTAACTTTCCCCCCTCTCGTGCTCGATCGCTCTCTCTCTCTCAAATAAATAAAATCTTTTTAAAAAATACAAATAGTATAAAAACTAGCTCATATAACCCTTCTCTTAGGCATGCCTCCCCAGACTCTTAAGAAAACTGCACTCCCTTTTCCATCTTCCCAGGTCACTGGGAAACAACTACACTAATATTTAAAACCAAGGTCCAGATCTATCACTAAGAGTCTTCAGGTACATCTACCAACACCACAGACACAGTCCCTTCTCCAGGCACCACAGCATGATAGTCTACAGCACGGTCACCTTCACTTAAGAACAACAGAGCCTCTTGTCCTAGACCCTGACACTCCCAACTTTCACAAAGCAGCCAGTGGGCTCCCTAGATTTCCAGCACCCAGAATGATTCCTTTAACACAGTAAATGCTTAAGAATTTCTGTAGAAGGAATGAATGATTCGATCAAATCAACGACTACAGTTTTATCTCCCAAACGGGCTTTTCAACCAAAGTCCATGGTGTGCATAGTGAAAGAGAACTAATTTTAACCATGTAAAATGAAACGAAATGTCCTCTCTGTTCAGTAACACAGGCACACTGCCTAGGTTGTATTATTGTATTTCTCTTCCCTTTCACAACTTATTTTGGTCTCCAAAATGCATATGCAATCTGATTATTGATTTAGAACATTTAGATCATAAACTGCCATTCATAAACAATTTTTTAAAATGTTAAATGTAGGTTTTAGAGTTCTGTTTTCCCTTGTCAGCACTGTAAGATAAACGGGTGCCCAATTTCCACTAATTGTATTTGATTTTCAATAACAGTTAAACCAACTGTAAGAAGCATTTTAGAGCTGTTAAATATAGTCAACATCTTCCATCTTTCTGTCAGGTTCCTAAACGTTTCCCCAGATGATCTTCAAAAGGCCAAATTTATGCTATTCTATTCAATATATACTATAAACCAAACAACAGTGTAGAAAGTTTTTCTCCCTTAATTTCGGAGAAAATTGGATTATGCAGCCTGTATACACCGAAGTGGGCAATGCCACCGGTCCCTCTTGTCTGCTGCCCCTCAGCCTGCACAGGAGCTAGGCCACTCCACCACCGAAAACATGAGAAATTTTTTAAGTGAACATGCTTTCCACCAAATGTTACTCTACAGCAAAGGAAATATCCTCAGGTGCTTGACAGAAACTTCGGAGGCGTGGGCTGTTGTCAAACAGACAGCAGATAAAACAATTTAACAAAATGCCTTTTCACTTCTGACACATTGTAGAGGAATGCAGTTAAGTGGAGACAATGTTATCACTCCACGAAGAAAAAGGGAAATCTACTCCACTCCGAAATCAGGCCCCAGCTCCGCAGCCTCAGCACCATATGGAACTAGTTCCAGATAGGTATACGCTGAGGTCCTCGGCAGGAAAACTTTTAATTCAGTGACTGATCAGGGCTGTGCCTTTTAAAGGAGTCCTCCTGCACGGGAGCCTCCCAAGCACCGAGATTCCGTCCCCAACCAATGTCCGCGAGCCCGTGGGAGCGGGCGTCCCTCTCGGGGCTGCCGGCTACTGTCCCCCACCAGCTGCCCCCGAACCGCGCTGGGGCGGCCCTGCCCGCGGGCAACCGGGAGCGAAGGGCTCGTGGCTTCGGCTCCTTCCCCCGCCCGGACGTAGGCAGTGCTGGAGCACAAACGCCCGGCTCTCCGCCGTGTGGGGAATAATTAAACTCTCCTCCAACCAAAAAAGTTCCCTTTCCCCAGCCTTTGCCGCGGGGCCTGGGAGCGGGGAAAGGCCTGAGGCTGGATTTCCACCCCCTGCAGCCGGGGGAGAGGCGTCCGGCCAGGCTTCGCCCGCGCTCCGGAGGGCTGGGTTCGGGCTCGGCCCCTAACAGGCTCCGAAGGGGCTCCGGTGGCCGACGCCCGCCCCGCGGCCGGAGCCCCGAGGGAGAGGCGGCCTGCGCTCGACCAGGAGGAGCCGCGGGGTCCCGCGCGCTCACCCGGGGCTGCACCCGCGCGCGCCCCACCGGCCAGGCCCGCGCGGAGAACTTTGCCGCCCGCAGCTCCGGGCCGGGGGCGCCCGCGAGGCCCCGGCCCGGCCGCCGCACTTTCCCTTTCCCCGCCTCCCCTCCGTCTCCCTCCTCCCCTTTCCAGGAAGCGCCATATTGATCCCGGCGCCTTCCCCCTCCTCCTCTTCCTCCTCCCTCTCCTCCTCCCCCCTTCTCCCGCCCCCACCCCCGGCGCCCCGTGCGCCCCCGGCCCCTCACCTTGGCGATGGCCTTCCGGTAGCGGGTCACGGCTTGCTGGATGAGGCTGAAAACTTTCATGTGGCCGTCTCCGCACGGCACGACCACCCGGGTCCTCCCGAAGCACACGGTCACTTTCATGCCGCCGCCGCCGCCGTCGCGGGCCGGCCCGCGCCCCTCGCTGACCGCGGCGGGAGCGGCCCCGGGCAGGGGCGGCTGGACGCTGGGAGCGGCGGGGCCGCTGCACGGGCGCGCGGGAGGCTAGGGGCGCGGGCAAGCGGCGGCGCCGGGGGGCCGCTCGGCTAGCATGCCCGGCCCGGCCCGGCCCGGCCGCCCTCGCCTGGCCCGGAGCTCGCCTCGCCTCTCCCCCGCTGCAGCGCCCGCAGCCTCCGGCCACCTGTTCGGCGTCTCGGCGCGCTTGACGGCGGCGGCCCGGGGCTGTGTGGCGCTCGCGCTCACTCGGGGCCGCTGGGGGAGGGGCGGCGGCGAGGGGAGGGGAGGAGGAGGAGCAGGGCCGGGCACACAACACCGCGCACATGCGGCAGGGGGAGGCGCGGCCCGCTCCCCGCGCGGGGCGGAGCGCACGCCCGCGGGCCCACGCCCCCGCCGACTCCCTCCCTGGGGCGCGGGCGGCCGCGGGACCCCGACCGCACGGCCCGCCCCGGCCGGCTGTCTTCCGCTTGGGCCAGCCCTTTCCCGAGCGCCGCCGCGGAGGTGGAGGCCGCGGCACCCCTCCCCTCGCCTCGCCGACCCCTGCGCTGGGCACCGCGGCCCCCACCCGCCCCCCTCAAGCGCTCCGACGCGCTGCGGGGCTGCGCTCGTCGCGCTGAGCCCCTCCTCCGGGGCGCCGCTCCACACACACCCCATCCGCGAGGTCTCTCCAGAGCCCACCCCCTTTCTTTGTCACTTTTAATCCCCTTCCTCAGGCTAGGGGGTTCGGGAGAAATCGTTTCTGGAGAAAGGACTTTACTCTTGGCGCCGCGGACTCAATGCACAGGGACTCCTGGAGAGGAGCCGTCCCCACGTTACCACCGAAGGATAGGGACGGGACTGGGCCGGGATGTTCCAGCGGAGGTTTCTTCTCCCGCGGGGGCCCTCGCGCCGCGGACATCTCTCCCCCCACCTCGGGCCCGCATCTTGGCAGGGTTTTTGCACTGGCTGGCTTGCTGGGCTGCAAGGCCGGGCGGAGGCTGTTACGCGTTAAAAGCAAAAATTAATCGTCTGCTCTGGGGAGAGGTTGGTGAAGCTCTGACTCGACCCGGCCATTCTCTAGAAGCCGTACTATTTACCCTGAAGTTTCCTGTGACCGGGTGATGACCCGCCCACTTCAACATGTAGATTTAAACATCTGCAAGTCCCATAATTTTATTTCTTAAAATTCTGCAACACAAGTAATCCTAACGCAAATTCATGAACAATACATTTAGAATGCCTGTGGGGAAGCTGTGCAAGGGGATCCCCACGATGCGCTGGCGCTTAACTCGGGCACTTAAACCCCAGAAAGAGAAAGCAACTCTGTAATGAGTTACATGCATGCGGGACCTGAGACATTTTTTTAAAAAGTGGATGGTATCAAGAAAAGCAACCGGCGCTCCTCTCTGTCTTAGTTATGAGCTACGATTCCTTAATAACGGTATGTCACTGTGTTTACAGAATGACAAAGGTCAGCAAAGAGTCTTTTGTTCATGTCTGTCCTAAATGGTAGTAAATTCATTTTTTCCAGTTATTCCTAGAATACGTGAATTAACAGCTGCCTTGAGCTGACATAGAACGTCAGCATTTACAGCAGGAAGAGCAGGTGATCACCCTTCCATCCCAACACACCTCCCATTTTAAAAATAAGGAAACAGATCATCTGCTTTCCAGACTCCCTAGCACTTTCCCCTGCCCCACACTGCCCCAGGTATAGTACAATTTGTCACTTAAAAAAAAAAATTATACTTCCTCTCATCTACAGTCCTTGACCAATGTACTCATCGGTTCTGGCAAACCAGTGCATTAAGCAGGTGCTGGGTGTCATCATCACCATCTTACCTCAGGATATCCACTGAGTGTTGAAGTCCCTTGCCCAAGGCCACAGAGAAAGCTTGAGGCAGACCCAGAAATAGAGTCCCCGTTTCCTTCCACACATTCGTGGGAAAGGCTCATTATACTCCTATTTGGCTGGAACGTTCCACATTTCTAACCAATAATTAAGTTTGTGATAGTTTGTAACTATGATAACAACTCATGCTGAGGTCTTCTTGCTTCTTGTACTAATAGTTGGGTCCACACAATTACCCATAATTGTAGATGCTGTTTCTGTTTTAATGCATGGGGGAGGGAGGAGTATACTAGTTTAGAGTGGGGCTTTCTCAAAATAATTGATTGAAAAATAAGTTGCAGAGCACATCAGACACCAGAAGTCTCTAGATTCAGATCCTGACTCTACCAATTTACCAGCACCTTAGACATGACACACAGTCTCTCTCTAGCCTCAGTTTTATCAACTGAAAAGTGGACTGATGGTCTCTGTCTCATCAATTATATGGATTAAATAAAATAAAGTGGGATGTCTGGGTGGCTCAGTCGTTAAGCATCTGCCTTTGGCTCAGATCATGATCCCAGGGTCCTAGGATTGATGGTGCATTAGGCTTCCTGCTCAGCAGAAAGCCTGCCTCTCCCTCTCCCACTCCCCCTGCTTGTGTTCCCTCTCTTGCTGTGTCTCTCTGTGTCAAATAAATCAATAAAATCTTTTTTAAAAAATGTTTTTAAGTCTACTTAACTAGCTTAAGAAACTTAAAGTTTTATTTAAATCAACCTAGTTTTTCTAGATATAGTGATTCCCTTTATGTTAATAAATGATAAAAACTAATACTGTGTTAATTTTTGATACCAGATTCTTGGGTATCTTGAGTCAAATTCATAAAATTGCCTCACAAATAGTGAATCTACTCTCACCAATGTGCTTCACTAACATCTAACCATGAAGATCCATTAGAGCCAGGCTACCTAATCGGTTCTGGCCTAAATGGACAAAAAAGGAAACCCCATCCTAATGAGAACCCAAATCCTCAAAGTCAAGGGTGGAATGTTATATAAATATTTTCTGGTGTGTTTACTCTCTTAAATTCAGCATATATCAGGTGGAAAAAAATTGTAGCCCTTATCCTATTTGTACTTCTCCTTTACAGTTGATTGATTTGACTGGTTTTAAAAACCTCAGAGAATTTTGAGAATTAATTGGGATCCACCTGGGTTTTGTGCCTATCTGCAAATGAAAATGGGCAGGTGTGACCACCTGGACTGTAATCTCAATTATATCCATCAGCACTCACGTGCCCTGTGAAATACATATACCACATGGGCACAAAGAGTATCCTATTACCTGGCATCTTCCCCTTAGAAAGGTAATAATTAAGAATTAAGAAGACATTTACAAGAGTTTCTGAAATTCGGTCATACATTGAAAATTGAAGTTATCTCTGGGATATTTCACCGACATATTGAGTGCCTCTCCATAAGTATTAAATTTAAGATCGTGTTAACACTTGCACAAGCACAGTCTAATAGAAGAATCAGATCAGTATTCACCAAATAATTTTTGTCTAACCTCTTTGTACCAAGCATTGCACTGTAGGCTAGGTGTGTAAGTTCCTCTCATTTTTTTATTAAGATTTATTTATTTATTTGACAGAGATCACAAGTAGATAGAGAGGCAGGCGGGGCGTGGGGGTGGGGGGAGCAGGCTCCCTGCTGAGCAGAGAGCCCAATCCAGGACCCTGAGATCATGACCTGAGCCAAAGGCAGAGGCTTTAATCCACTGAGCCACCCAGGTGCCCCTATAAGTTCCTCTCTCATGAGATGCTCAGTCTAGTAAGAGCTTCAGATGTGGACAGGTAGCCACTGGAGAATATGATAGGTGGAGGCCTCCAGAGAAAATGTGAACTCCTTCTGGGAAGAAAGGGAGAAAGGTGGAAGCAGGCCATCTAGAAGAAAGCAGTCAAGAGAAGCATAAAGCAAACCTCCTTTGTCACTTCAAATCTTCATGTAGCTGCAGAAGAAATTGAGTTTAATGATATCTCTTATTTAACCTAGTAGATCCTAAATATTATCATTTCCACATGTAATCAGCTTTTCAAAAATACTAATGATATTTTTCGTACACCTTTGACTATGAATTCCTCATGACCTCCATGTGTAGTTTATCCTTAGAGTATATCTCGGTTTGAACCAGCCCTCCATATTCATCCACTCATGCATGACTCATTCATCAAACACTGTTTAACTAGCATGTGTCCAATCTCTGGAGGGTTCAGTGGCTGCGTGAGGCTGGTGGCTACCGTACTGGACAGCACCACTGCGGAGGACGGGACCACTGATGGCTGGAAGCCACGGGCACCATCAGGGAACATACACATGGATCAAGCTCCCTGGGGGCAGAGACTATACTCTTCACAGAACTTCCCCAGAACTGCTCTGGGGTGGGGGAAAAGAGGACTTCTCGACATAGATATGAATCGTGTAATAGTACCGTGGTGTTTAAGAAAAAAAGTACAAAGACTGGGGGAAATCAGAGCTGCACGTGGGCTCAGTTGAGCCTCCCTGATGTGCAACATTAAACATAAGTCTATACAATGGCACTAAATTCATATCTCTCAATAGTTACCCTGAATGTGAATGGGCTAAATGCCCCTGTCAAAAGACACAGGGTATCAGAATGGATAAAAAAACAAAACCCATCTATATGTTGCCTC
>NC_081562.1:141638357-141657755 GCF_022355385.1 Mustela nigripes
TTATGGACATTGGGGAGGGTATGCTTTGGTGAGTGCTGTGAAGTGTGTAAACCTGGTAATTCACAGACCTGTACCCCTGGGGATAAAAATATATGTTTATAAAAAATAAAATTAAAAATAAATAAATAAATAAATATCAACAAACAAAGGAATAAATGAATACTCTAACTTTAATTTTTCTCTAGTTTTAGAGAGATATTTATAGATCCAATCAATCTCTCTTGTCCTGGGGAAACATTCATCTGCAGCCTTTTGCTTCAGATAATTTAGCAATTCTTTTTTATTTCAGAGGATTGTACTTGTGTTAAATGTAATTAAAGTTAAATTTAATGCTTAAAAACTGAATGTATAGTATAATCTATTTTTTTATTACCTTTAAAAATATATCTGTCTATATGGATAGAGAGAGGTTTGAAATAATGTTATTAAATTTTGGTTATTTTTTGGTTGAAAAAAAAAAACATAAGTCTAGTAACCGTGGTTTTTCTAATGAAACAGGAGCTTGTATGAATTGGATGGGTGAGAGAAATGGCCAATGAAAAAAGGAAAAAAAAAAAAAGCAAGAAAGGAAAAGTAAGAGAGGAGAGGAGCCTTAATGATCCCCGACCTGCTGAAAGCAGTCATCAGACACGAAAAGTACAGGGAGTGACTCGGTTCACAACAAAAGTAAATTGTATAGGACAGGATTGGCCCTGCCAGGCTTCCTCAGGCTATCTCCTTTCCCTCTCACATCCAATGCTGCGTCTTCACCCTAGAGGCTAGTATGATCCAAATGGCTCCAAAGAACACCTGACTCACCAGCTTGTGATTACAGGATGGAGTAGTATTTACTTTTATGCCCTGACCACACATATCCAAGCCCTCACCTTCAAAATATTGCAGCGTTGCCCTCCACCAATCCATCAGCTCTAGTTCCCACATTCTTGCTTTCCTGTTCCAGTTTGCAGAAACAACTGGAAGTGTGTCAGCATTGCTCTGTTGATACAGCCCATTTTGAAAAAGCTGGCATCCAGGCTGAGCTCACCACTTCTGGATGTCCCCAGTGTCACTCACCCAGCGTCAGAGACTCAGAAAAGGCCTGGGTCACCTGCAGAAACCTCAGAGACCTAGAAGGACCTGAGTGGCCCACCATCTTTTTGACAGCTGTCATGGCCCAACACTCAGAGCCCAGGTTCCCTAATCAAATGCCTCTGTTCTTCCCAGGCTCCAATGTCAAAAAACAAGGGAATTTGTTGATGAAGTCAACGAAGACATACCCACCAGGGCACAGAGCAGGGGCGAGGCTGGACCAGATGGTGATATTAAACTCAACTACAGTAAAGACAGATCTGTAGAAAAACCAAGCAAAGGAGTCTTAGCCGTTTATTTCCTGGAGGTCCAGCGTGACCTAAGGCACATTGGATTCTGAGCATCCAAGGGCTGGACAGGCGTTTCCACATGATGCTTGATAAATGCCACTCTTTTTGGCTAAATCTTTTAAAGCAAAGTTCAGGGTCAAATTCTCTAGCAAGGCCTAGAATGCTGACCTTGTAAATTGCCAGGGAAGTCAGAGATGTAGGTAACAAGATTGCTACTATCTATGGAGTTTCAGAATCTGACCTGGGATTCTCTGCTGGGTAGGAGACCATTCTGCCTTCTCTTCAATGTGGGCAGGGTTCTACCAGGAACACAAAGTACCGTAAGCCTTTATGTTTGTTTGTTTACTTGTTTTTAACCTTAAAAATTCAGAGAAAATGAGGTGGGAATGGAGGCAGATCAAGGGAATGATTTTAAACATTCCTTAAGAAGTAAAATTCTCCTCACCCAGGAGACACTTAATGTGTGACAGCTAAAGAAAAGGGGATGAAGTGACGTCACCTAAAACCTCACACCAATGCCTAGTTAAATCTCAGCTCTGAAAGTCTTCTGGTAAGGGGATAGGTACAAGGTTTTAAAGACTATTTAACAAATGTGACTAAGCAGTTTCATTCAGTAGAGAGAGAAAGAAAAGCAAATGCATTGAGATTGATAATTGGAACAACATGCTTTCCCTTGACCCAGTCAAGTTTAAACGGCTGAAATTCTCAAATCATGAAACAATGAGGATGAGTAAAGGAAAAGCTTTAACTGGAGTCAACCAACCATGTAGGGCCTTCTCAGACTGTGTCCAGGGCTAGGATATCTGGGTTACCAGTGAGAGACCCTTTTATCTCTCCCTTCCCCTCACACCCTGCCAGCAGAAGGAGGCATGTACTCTTGTCCCAGAGCCAGACCTGCTCATGTCAGAAGGACATGAGTGGAGCTGAGGCTGCTCTGCCACGAAGCCCACAGGACCCCTGGCACTGTGTGCAATAATTCAGGTATGCTGGACCAGTGCACATCCAGCCCTGCTGATCTTCTCTACCTGATTTTAAATGGCTGACTCATCCTTCCCTCCTCTGTCAAGTCACTCTCTCTTAAGCTAGGCATTCAATCTGAAAAGCTCTTTCTGGTGCTTTGGAATTTCATCTGCTCAGTATCTAAGCCAACGCTGCACGCTTGTTTCAGCCGGGGAGGTTTCCTAGGTAAGCATGATGCCATGGCCCCCACCCAGGACCCAGAGCTCACAGAAATCAAACACCTTTTCCTGACAAAACAACAGACTCCCTTGCCCTCGCCCAGCCTTCCCTCCATTGGTGATCTTTTGAGCCAGACCGTGTCATTTCCCTCTTCAGAGCCCTCCAGCGCCACCTCTTTCAAAACAAAACCAAAGTCCTTATATTAGTTTAGAAAGGTCTGCATGATCCACCCTCCATCCCCAAACTTTTTCTACTGCTTTCCCTGTTCACTCCGTCTCAGAGGTCCCATCTGAGACTCAAACAGGCTGAGTAGCCTCTCTCCTCAGGGCCTTTGCACTTGCTCTTCCTTCAGCCTAGAATGCTTTTCATCCCAGTATCTGCATGGCTTCCTCTCTCACTTCCCTCAGGCCTTTATCCAATGTCATTGCTGCATTTCCTGACCACCTAAGACAAAGTAACAATAGCTTTTCCCTGTCCTTCTCTGTGCCCTGTGACAGCAGCCTGTGAGGATCAAGCCAAGCTATGCCTGGACTCCTGACCCCAGAAACTGTGAAATAACAAATAGATCTGATTTAAGCCTGCTAAGGTTGTGACAATTTGTCACATAACAATAGAAAACTAATATATCTATTCAATAAAGTCTTTGAATTGTATTTTAAAATACTTTGAAATCATAAGGATCCTCTTAAAGCCCTGTAGCCTGATGCTGAGAATCACATAGGATCCATATTAATATACGAGTCTCATGGCTTCCCCTTGAGATTCTGATTCAGTAGGCGTTGGGTGGGGCCTCAGAATCTGTACTTCTAATCGGTGTCCTTGTTAACTCTTGTCACCAGTTAAATTGAGAAAGCCCTGACTTTGTTGTCAAAAAATGAAAGAGAGGGGTGCCTGGGTGGTTCAGTCGGTTAAGTGTCTGCCTTCTGCTCAGGTCATGATCCCAGGGTCCCAGGATAGAGCCCATCAGCCGGCTCCCTACTCAGCGGGGAGCCTGCTTCTCCCCTACCTCTGCCTACAGCTCCCCCTGCTTGTGTGCTTTCTCTCTCTCTCTCTCTTTCTCTCTCTCAAATAAATAAATAAAAATCTCAAAAAAAAAAAAACACACAAGAAAGAAAGAAAGAAAAATGGAAGAGGAAAAGTCACCTTGGGCTGCAGTGGTCAGAACTGATGTGACGTTGAAGAACGGAGTATGAGTGGAGACATTTAAACAATGTTGTTCGTGCACTTCCGTGCCACCCAAATGCTGGGGTCTCAGGTTGGACCACTCACGTCTGATTAAAAATTCCTGTTAATTCTCTAACATACCTCCTCGAAGCTGTCATCAAAATCCCTTTGAAGGCCGCTTCTCCCACTTCTGGGCTCCCATTATATTTGCATACAAGGCTTTTTTCATTCAGCTGGTGTTCATTGAGTGTCTACTATGTGCCAAGTGCTATTCTAGGCGCTAGGAACAGAGCCATGAGCAAACAGAATACAAATCCCTCCCCTTACTCTGCTTACAATCCAGGATCTCAAACTGTGCTCTTAGAATGAATGTTAGTTTTTGGCATTGGTTCTCAAGGTGTGGTTCCCCGAACCAGTAGCATCACCATTGCACAGGAACCAGCTAGAAAGGCAGACTTTCAGGCCCCATCCCAAACCCACTGAATCAAACTCCATCAGGATAGCACCTAGCCTTCTGCATTTTTAAAAACCCTCCTTTGCATTTTGATGCACACTAAAATTTGAGAACCACTAGTTAACAGATCTGTCTCCCAGTTAGGCCTAGGTCTTCCACAGTATTCTGGTATCCCATTCACCATTCTAGCCTCTAGAAACTGCCAGAGAAAATGTTCTTAATTCATGTGTTGAAGAAATTGTACAATGGATGACCGAACTTACAGTCATCTTTAGAGTGATCTGGGGCCCAAAGTATTGGAGAACTAACTCAAAATAATTTATACATCCTCCCCCCCAGTTTTATATTATTGAAGTCAAGTTAAAATTAATGTCGAAAGATCACTTGATGCAGAGTAAAGCGTGTCAAAAGCTTTAAAATGAACTCTGGGGGAGTCTGGGTGGTTCAGTGGGTTAAAGCCTCTGCCTTTGACTCAGTTCATGATCCCAAGGTCCTGGGATCAAGACCCGCATCGGGATCTCTGCTCAGTGGGGAGCGTGCTTCCTCCTCTCTCTCTCTGCCTGCCTCTCTGCCTGCTTGTGATCTGTGTCTGTCAAATAAGTAAATAAAATCTTAAAAAAAAAAAAAAAAAAGAACCCTGAATTGCAACCTAAGAAGTGGCTGTGGGAAGTGCAAAGTGTGGACCTCCTTCCTTGCCTTGGACACACAAAAGGCTGTTCTGATGTGTGTGTGCACCGTGTGCATCTGTGCATGTAGGTGCAATGTGTGTGCATCTATGCATGTATGTGCACTGCGTGTCCATGTATCTGTGTGTTCAATGTGTGCATCTGTGCACGTATGTGCACTGTGTGTGCGTGTATCTGTGCATGTGTGTGCTGTGTGCATCTGTGCGTGTGTGTGCGCTGTGTGTGCATCTGTGCATGTATGTGCGATGTTCACGCATCTGTGCATGTGTATGCACTGTGTGTACGTGCATCTGTGCATGTGTGTGCATCTGTGCGTGTGTGCAATGCATGTGCATCTGTGTGTGTATGTGCACTGTGTGTGCATTCATCTGTGCGTGTGTGCGCTATGTGTGCATCTGTGCGTGTGTGCACTGTGTGTGCATGCCTGTGTGGTGTGTGCGTGCCTGTGAGGACATGTGTGTGCACGTGTGCACAATCTCCCTTTGCTGCTCTGGGCCTCTGCTCAGCCCAGCTAAGTGTGGAACATTGTTCCCTGCACCCTTGGGGCGGTTCAGCCTGAGATCATTCAGACCAGGAGGACCCACTGAGCAAGAGCAGAGGCAGGATGACTCGGGCCTTTTTGCGAAGCACTGCTAAGCAGACAGGCCTTGTGGAAGTGGAGGATCTTGGACATGACTGGCTGGAGGTAAAGAATAAAATGCATTTTGGGGGACCCACTAAAGGTATACCTTTCATGCTAAAATTTCACATTTGTTCAGTAGTGAGTGAGGAATCTTAGAAGCGTTTGAAGTATAAGAGTGGCCCAGTGAAAGTGTCTGGTGGGCCAAGGACTGGGATCGGATGAGATCGCCTCCAGCCTCACCATCATGCCAAATGGTCGCAAGAAGTTATTTGGGACCCCTCTCTCCCCCACAGTTAGGACTTAGGAAAATACCCCCAGCCCAAATGGAAAGTGTCTCCCTCCCCAGGACTACACCACCATCCGCTGCTTGGGCCTCTGATTCATCCTGGGGCCCTCCCAGGTGTGACCACTCCATCATGGTCACGGCTTCTGGCTGCGTCCACAATGTCTCCACGGCACTGCGGCAGCTCACCCCACCTGCTCCTTGCTGGGACATCCTGATGCTTCCCAAGGCCTGGGGTGAGCCTGTAGTTTGCTCGCCTACCTCACTTGCCACAGCTAGACGCTGGGACAGGCGTGCTTTCTCTGAGGTCCATGAGAAAATTCCCAGTGGACCTAAAGCTGGCCAGAGCAGGAGTGACTGGGGGCTAGGTAGCTGTAGCACTCCAGCAGGCTAGTTTTTCCCAAGTAGAACCTCACCAGCCCTGGAGCGATACTCATGCTCCCTCCTTTCTTCTGCACTCTCATATCCAAACCCGTAGCCCTGTGGCCCACTGCTGCCAGAGCCACCTCCCTCCCTCTCCTGACAGCTAGTATCACTTTACCCACTTCTGCACAACCAGATTTCACAAGCTCCAAAGGCGTCCTTGTAGATCTTTGAGTCTTTCGTGAAAAAATTACCTATCCACTCTCTCAGCTTTTATTGGGAAATTAGTAATTTGCCAAGCACAATGCTAAATGATAGTAAAAAGGTAAGGCATACTCTCTGCCCTCAAAGATGTCCTTTTCTTGAAAAGGAGGGGACTGGAGAGTGACGTAAATAGGCCATTACAACACAGTGTGCAGCTTCCCATGAGAACACAAAGGCTAGAAATTTCTGTGGTCAGATGCAGTCAGACAAAGCTTCCAGAAAAGGGTAATTTTAAAAATGGATGATTGGCAAAGAGACGCTTAGAAAATGACGGGGCCCCCACGTGCGGTGGGCCCAACCCACTGAAATGGATTATGGACAGATCTATGAGTTCCTCCAGGAGACAAACAAAAAGACTTTAAAATGACCCAATGTAGAATAAAATGAGAAAGATAAATCAAAGCAAGGTGAAGTTTGGGGCAGTGATGATGGAAAAAGATGGGGTCGTTGACAGGTATGGAATTCAGCAGAAACGTCTTTGTAAAGATGGTGAAAAGATGAGGTGTCAAATACATAGAGATTCCAGTGATTAGAGAGGAAAGTGGAATGTAGTTCAACAGACTGTTGTCATGGCAGGCGGCATCCTGCCTTGTCCCGCAGGACAGCAGGTGCAGTCCGCTGGGGGCAGACCAGGGGAATACAAGATCTCCTGCCTGTGAAATATCCTTGCCGTACAGCACTCAGCGCTGTGAAATGGGAAGAATATGGGACTTAAATCCAGAAGACTTGAATTCGAGCCTTCTCTTTACTAGCAGTGTTGTTGGCCAAGCTAAATAACCAACAATTATAACACTCTGCTTCTCCATCTGCACAATGTAAATAATTCAAATGCATAACTCTAGGCTTGCTGTAACAATCAAATGAGATCATTAAAATGACAGTGTTTTGCAAGATGTAATGCATTCTACAAATGTTAGCTATGATGATGGCTGTGTCATTTTCCAGCTTGCTCTCTTTCCCACCAATATTTTAGTCATGGAGATGATTTTTTCCTCTGATATTTTAGTGGGGCACATTTATCACAGTGGCTTCTCTGATTACAGAAGCAACCATGCTCTGCTTACATAATTCAACCATAATGGAAATAGATAAGAGAAAAAGTGAGCAATTTCCAGGTCCCACCGCCAGAGATAACAAGAGTAGGCACATCCTCTTTTGGGAAAGCTTACCCTATTTATGAAACTCCTCTTTCCACAGAGCACACCAAAGGAATGTAAGAGAAACCCCTTGGTTTTTTTTTTTTTTTAATTTTCCTATGTTTTATAGTTTTATTTCCCTATGTTTTCAGGGAAAAACTTTTCTCTGCCACTGGCTGAGAAGTTGGCAGGCTCCTCAATTTTCTTACTTGGTTTTTAGGTACCAGCCTGTCAAACCATCACAGAGTACAGGATTCAATCAGAAATTAGGCACTCAGCCCAAGATTTTATTCAATTCATTCAGCCTTTGTTCAAAGGAAAGACTTTCCCTTTCTTGAAGGTGGTGGGTCTGGTTTTCTTTCTCTCTTCTCTTCTTTCCTACTTGCTCACTTGGCAAAGTCAGGGGGTTGGGAAGAGAGGCAAAAAAGACAGACCTCCTTCCTTGGCTGTTGACCGGGGCTCTCTGAGCTTGGCTTAGAGCCAAGACCTTCTCTCCAGGGTGTTTCTGAGACATCTTGGAGGGCCCCTACTGGGCCCTTCAAGCCTGGGTGGTGCTTCTTCAAATGGCTGGAGCCCGCTTCACTCCTCAGGTCTCTGAAGATCTACTCCTCACTCGGATTCTTGCTGATGGGGGCCCCCACCCTCCCTAGCATTCCTTTTGGACTCAAAATGGCTTAGTGGCTGCTGACTGGCTCTCTATGCCTCTTGGCCCAGGGTCTGTGAGAAACAGCCTTGAATTCCCTGTCCGTGAACCTCGATCAAAGTGGGCACGGTTGCTTCTCAGGCATAGCCTCCATTCTTCCTGCCACAAGCCTCATGAGCTCTCTCGGCGCCAGTTTATAGGGCCTCCAACTCAGAGAACACACAGCTCTGCTAGTGTCTTCTGAAGCCCATGTTCCTGGAGCCCCAGATGCAGGAACCAGCACTTCCCCACTCCTGGCATTCAGTAGCAGAACTCTTCTACTGCCATTTCCTCACAAAGCCCTCTATCTCCACTTTTCTTACAGTGTCAAGATGAGAAAGAGGATCCCAGCACCCGTTCTCAGCATTGACTTTGAAACTTCGTTCGGGGCAGCCCACTCCACCTTCCTTTCAGTGTGTGATGTCCTCCATACCTTGATGATTGGGATGAGACTTATAATGGTACAGCCCAGTTCCCTGTATTAATATATATGTAAATGTAATTTTTAGCACAATGTTATCATCTAATGGACATACTTTTGCAATTTTTTTCATGTCAGCACAAGTAGTGCCACCTCATTAGCATACAGTAGTAGATTGGTGTAGTCCAGATAGCATAGAGCTTCTAGATGTCAATCAATTCCATTGTGGTTGATGACAGAATGGTCATCTAAGGGGCGCCCGGGTGGCTCAGTGGGTTAAAGCCTCTGCCTTCAGCTCAGGTCATGATCCCAGGGTCCTGGGCTCTCTGCTTCCTCCTCTCTCTCTGCCTGCCTTTCTGCCTACTTGTGATCTCTGTCTGTCAAATAGATAAATAAATCTTTAAAATAATAATAATAATAAAGAATGGTCATCTAAGCCAGGTTTAGACGTTGGCAGGGCAGTGGGGTGTGGCAGGGGGCCTGGGCTGGGCTGCTGTGAGTCGGTGGATAAAGAGTGGTGGGCAGTAGGTGGTGGGGAAGGAGGTTGGAGGCAGCAGAACAGCATTCCCTGAAGGGCTGTAATTAGAGGAGCTGCTCCACGGTGCCCTGAGAATTTAAATGATGGGGTGGGACGAAGGGTGCAGTCCTCCTACCTTTTCTCAGGTCCTAGATCCATCTCATCATTGTTTAATGGTCCAAACACATCTTGGAAAAGCACTTTTATCCTCCAGGCCCTGCTAGTGTGCCTTTCATTCCCCTCCCTCCATGCCTGGATTGGGGGGACGAGGGGGTAAGTAGGGAATGTTAGTAACCGGGGTTAACGCTGAAGCAGGAGGGAGGACGTTACTCAGGAGAAATAGGGAATATCAGGACACTGGAATGGGGAGCACTTGGGTGACTCAGTCAGTTAAGTGTCTGACTCTTGATCTCAGCTCAGGTCTTGATCTCAGGGCCTTAAAAAAAAAACGAGCAAACAAACAAAACAAATGGGGTGAAGGGAGAGAAAGCAAGGGTTAATACTTTACATCATTCTAGTGTTTTCTTCCCTTTTCTCCCTCTGCCCCACTACTTCAAATAGGGATAGGGAGAAAGTTTTTATCTTAGCTCCCAAATTACACAGCTTAGAGACACAAGCAAACGGAAAATAGACCACTAACGAAGCCTCACGCTTGACCATTATCACATCTCCTCTGTAATGTTCATGCCTCTTCCACCATGCAGCTCATTCAGGGCATAAGTCATTAACTCTCTGGTTGTCAGAAGGGGCAAACGCCCGGCACAGATGTGCAGAGTGGAGATGCAATCTCACGGAAGGGGCGGTTTTCATGGCAACGATGTTGGAGAACCGCTTCTGAGATAGAGCTGTTCCCCAGGCAGGATCCGCCAGGGTTAGGTGTTTAAAACTAAAGAGGGAATCTGCAAGGGGATGCAAGACAGTTGCTTCAAAAAAAGGATGATTTGAAAGCCAAAGGATTGAGAAAAGGCAGTTGGGAAAACTGGTAACCCTAGGGGTTATTTTCTGTAAAAACAGTTCTTTGTCTGACCAGACTGTAAAATCAGCCAGAAAGCAAAGGACACTGTAATATACAAAAGTCCACCCCTTCCCCAGGTAAATGATTCACACATTCATGGTTTATTCTGACACTGGGGCCATATTATCATATAATAGGGACCGGAACCTTCGTAATATAAATTAAAGATTTGGTGGAGTTTTTCACATTATCTAGTTTCATTTTTCCACACAAATCTCAAACCATTAAAAAAATTAGCTAGTATGAAATTTTGTTCCCCATTAGAAGCGGATTGCGTTGAAGCAGCTCTTACGGCTCAGAGAATGAGGGCCTCTCATATGGCGCACATGCACAAAGAACAGCATATTTTCAGCTTTTAGGAACTGATCATTCCCCAGGTTGCTAAAAATGGAAGGAGGGCTTTTTCAATCAGGGGTCCAATCTAATAAAATTCTCATTCCCTGGAGTTTTCATGACCTAAATAGGAGGAGCTCAGTAAGAGTCTTAGCTTTCCACAAACACTTCCTTTCAACCCAGCAGCGTTCTCCTACTGAACATCTTTTCTGCATACCAAGCTCTAAGAGAAGCATAAAGGAAATGTAAAGTAGTAAAAACAAACAAACACAAATACACAATTCTTGTTCTCAAGCAGATTGTGCTGTAAACATACACATGTATTTATAAACTCAAAATAAAGAGCCTTTAGAAAATATAAACAACCTGAAACAACAGCTTGCTAGAACTTGTCCGGGAACAGAAATTTATTCCTAGAGGACGTTTTGTTTTCAGGCAACGGCTGGTATGGAAAAACAGCTCTCGCATTTACAGTGGTAACCGTTTCAGTCATGGGAGACAGTATTTAATAATTTCAAAAGGAAAAAAGTGAAGTTGCTTCTAAACGGAACAGTGTGACAGATTCCCAGTACCTTGCCACATACATAGCTAAGGCGGGATGTTCTATTGTAGGAGTTCAGGGCCCTTGGGGTTCCAGGGAAGCACAGAGTAGAGGGGCATTGGGAGGCGAGGCTGGGTCTGAGCATCTTTGGGCAGTTGGTCTGGATTTAGATCCTAGATCTGCCACCTATTCATCGTGAAACATGAAACTCTTTGAGCCCCAATTTCCTCATTTGTAAAAAAAAAAAAAAAATACATTTTTCATCCAGATGTTGTCTGAGTGATAAACTAAATAAAGCAGCTGGATACCTGATTTATAGAAAGTACTCAGTAAAAATAGTTCTCTTGGCATCTTCATTATTATTAGTAGTAGTATTTATTTTATAGCCCAGAGTTACGGAATAACTTTGATTATTTTTTCGAAGTGAACTTTTAGCAAACTGAAGTTACTAAGTTGAATTTTAGTATTGTCTTGTTGATAACAACCCAAATTTCTATGTTTCCTACCTTCATTTTTCTTCCTACCTCTTCTTGTCTCAAGAATTGTGATGCCCCAAATTGTTCATCATAATATCTATTTTTGTATTAGCATACACACAAGTTCCAGAGTCTCCACACTTTCTCTTGTGCCCACAGAAAGTGTTCCCTCCAGAAAGGGCTCCCATTTTCCATTCCTCCTTAGAGCATGACTTTGAGAAGGGCTCGTTTGGTCTTTCCATCTTCACTCTCACTTTTCATTTTCTCATAAACCTTCTCAAATCTCAATTCCACCCAAATTCCTCTTGTCAGTGTACGTGAAATTTCCTTGTTTCCAAACCCAATGGCCTTTTTTCGCTCGATCCTTCGGCAACACTTCACACTTTTTCTTCCTCTTGAAGCATTTATCTTAGCTGCCATGCTTTCTGGGGACTCCTTTTCCATCGCCTTGGCTGGATGTCTCTAAATTTTGGAGTACCACAAGGATCAGCCGCATTATCTTCTCACTCTATTCTGGCTGCCCAGATAATCTTATCAGTTCCGTGGGCTTACACAGCATCCACGACTTTGACTCTGATACACCCCATCCATCCCTCACACAGAAGCCAAGTGATCTTTTGAAAAATGTGAGTCACATTGTGCCACTCCCCTTCTTAAACCCTTCAGTGACCTTCTACTAACGCTTGATGCTATGACACCCTTTATGATCTGGACCCTGCCTACCACCTCCCAACATTACTCCCTACCACCCACTACACCCGGCAGTACTGGCCTGCCTCCCTTCTGCTCCTCTGTTCTGCCCTGGAGCTCTGCTTTTCTACTTCCTCCATCTGGAATCTTGGTCTTTCTCAAATGCCAGCTCTTCAGACAGGGCTTCCCTGACCACCCAACTAAAAAGAACCCCCATTATTCGCTATCCCATAACCTATACAATGTATTTGCTTTGCATGCATGTATGACTACCTGGCATTTTCTTGCCCGTTGCCTCCTCTCATCAGAATGCTGGCCTCACAGGGAACGTCTTGCCCACCATCCCCAGTGGCCAGCATGGATAAGGCACCTGGTAAGTTCTACTGGATGAAAATGTCACCTACCACTCAGTTGTAAGACACCAGTGTGCAGATACAGTCATTAGCAATATCAGCTTAGGATTTTACTCCTGTGCTTGCTTTTGGGAACTGAAATAGGCATATTGGTGGTGACATGTGCTTTTCATCTGAAGGGAAAATCTACACCAAAAGATGCCAAGTAATTTTAAAATTCGATGTCCCTCGCCCTCCCCTCTTCAGAATTTATATACTATTTCAATGCAAAATGAAATAAACACAAATAAAATGAGTAACACAGGAGTTTACCATTTTAGATGGTCCTTATTAGTGTTTCCCCAAACTACCTTCTCCTGGTGTGGTCTGTGCTCCTCTAGTGTGTGTGACCCACAAGGGCCGCTGGGCTACTCCTGTGTACCTGGCACTTACCTATGGGGGAGGCACAGACGAATGTTACTCTGTCTGCCTTCAGAGAGCTCGCTAAGGGACAGAGAGACACAAAAGCAGAGGCTTCCGATCTAAAGTACTCCCTGGAACCCTAGAAACAGGCAGGAGAGCTGGGAGAGGCACCAGGAGCGAGGGGTGTGCCAGGCCATGGAGGGGCAAGGCCAAGCGCCTGAGACTTGAAGAACATAGCAGGTGCATGAACAGAACCCCACAAGTAACAGAAAACAATTCAAACAAGATGTATGAGTTTTATAGAGCTGCCATAATAAAGTAACGTGGGCTGGGTGGCTTCAACAGCCGAAAGGAATTTACTCTCAATTCTGAAAGTGAGAGATCTGAGATTAAGGTGTGGGCAGAGTTGGGTTTTCCTGAGACCCCCCCACCACCCGCCGTTGGCTTGTACATGGCCATCTTCTCCCTGTGTCTTCACATGGTTTTTTCTCTGTACTTGTGTTTGCACAATTCTCCTCTTTTTTTAGGACACCCATCATCCTGAGCTAGGGTCTACCCTACTACCTCATTTTGAATCAGTTACCTCTTTAAAGACCCTGACTCCAAATACAGTCACTTTTGGAGATACTGGGGTTTAGAACTTCAATATATTTCAGTATGTATTCAATATATTTCAATATATGAATGGAGGGGTACAAAATTTAGCCCATAACGCCAGAAAACAAAGATGGAAATGTTCTTAGAGATACCAAGATGTCACACAGAAAGCAGCTGAGTATATGAGAAGTGTCTCTCTTCCTGCCCCTCTCGCATTCCCCCATGTCCACTTCGTCCACTTCTCTCTTCTTCATGTAATTGCACACATACAACTTAAAGAAGAAGGAGAAGAACCATTTAGGTAACTGCTCCCTGAGAAATGGATCCTTAGGAAATGCTCTGTTTTAAGCAAATCCCTTCTCAATGGCGTCCATCCTTCTCTTGCTTAGATTTCATGTCAACCACAATTTTCCCTTTTTTTCTTTGTTCTGTTCAATAAGGACATATCCCTACCCAAAGCAATATATTTAGTTCTATTTTATACTTTGTTGAAACAAAATTGTGTAGCGTATAGTATATGACATGTTTTCTTCTTTGAGTACTGTATTATTAAGATCCAAGTGTGTTTCTGTATTCTACTGTAGTTTATTTTCCTTCTGGGTAATATGTATGACCATCTAGCCATTCTGTTTGTTGTAGCCATTTGGGTTGTTTCCAGTATTAGCTGTCATGAACAAGACCATGACAGATTTCCTGTATGGGTCTCCTGGTGCATGTGTGCTAGAAATACTCGAGGATATACCAATGAGGAGTAGAATTTCTTATCATAGGTTCTGCACATGTTGACCTCACTGGTCACTGCCAATTATTTTCCAAAGTGGAAATTTCTATTTTTCCACATTGTCTCTGAGACTTAGTATTATTAGACTTTGTAATATTTTTGGTGAGTGTGAAATAGTACCTCATTAATTTTAATTTTCCTTGCCTTGATTGCTAAGTTAGATTGTGGACCTTTTCATCTATTTATGGGCCACTTGTGTTTCTGTTTCTGTATAGTACCTTTTCATGCCTTTCCTCACTTTGTATTTTCTATTGGATTGTTTACCTTTCCTATTGGTTTGTTTAATTAGTTTATATAGTATTTTGTCAATGGTATGTGTTGCAAATGTCTTCTTTCAGTTTGTTGCTTGTTTTTTTTTTTTCTTCTGAGTCATCTTTTAATGAACATTTTTATTTTTAATAGATTTGAATTCATCATAATTTTCCTTTTTAGTTTGTGCTTTTGAGTCTTCTTTTAAAAGTTTGTACATAGCTTAAGTTCCTAAATATATTCTCCTCTTTGTCTTGTAAATTTTTTCAATTTTGCCTTTCAATTTGAAATCTTTAATTCATTTAGACTAGATTTTTAATGTGCAAGGGAGCTATCCAGCTTGATGTTTTTCTGTATGGATAGCAAGTTGGTTCAATAGCACTACTGAATTGTCCATCCTTTTCTCACTGATCTGCAATGCTCAATACTTAACAGAATTTCCATATTTGCATAAGTCTCTTCCTGGGTTTTCTATTCTCTTCCATTGGTCTATCTAACCTTGTGTCAATACTGATTGTCTTTATTACCTTGCCTTCATAAGTCTTGATATAACAAACCAAGACACTTTTTCAAGAGTCTCTTGACCATTCTTTGCCCTTTGTACTTCTTCATACGTTTTAGAATTAGTTCCTAAATTTCTAGACAGGGAGGATGGGGAGACACTTAGGGACCTGGATTTCAAATGAATTGGTCTGAAGCCCAGGATTGTATTGTCAATTATTCTTCAACAAAGGAGGAAAGAATATCCAATAGGAAAGAAGTAGTCTCTTCAGCAGTGTTTGTTTTTACCCACCAATTAAAAAAAAGAAAAACAAAACGAAACACTAATTTGAAGGGACATGTACACCTCTATGTTTAAAGCAGCATTATTTTCTTTCTTTTTTTTTTTTAATATCCATAGGGTATTTTATTTTTGTTAATATAGGTTCTAAAAATCATGAACTGAACAGATTAATAATTTAACACACATCAAAATTAGATTTAAAAAGGAGGTGGTGGCTCTTAGTAGCTCTGTCCTGGTGTTAAAGATGGTATAAAGATACTTACTTAGACTACAACGAAGTACTCTAACATTGATAAATGCAGGTGTTATCAAAAGGTCGATCTCTGGGGTGCCTGGGTGGTTCAGTCATTAAGCGTTTGCCTTCAGCTCAGGTCATAATCCCAGGGTCCTGGGATGGAGCCCTGCATCGGGGTTCCTGCTCTGCATGAAGCCTATTTCTCCCTCTCCCACTCCCCCTGCTTGTGTTCCCTCTCTTGCTGTGTCTGTCAAATAAATAAATAAAATCTTAAAAAAAAAATTCTGTAGCAAAGAGAAACCATCCAAATTTTATTCTTTATATTATGGACATGATTTAACTAAATCACTATGGCACGTGGTATTACTATTTTTCTTACTGTAGCAAGTCCTAGTTTTCCCAAGACCTTTTCCCTGACTATTCTGGAAATAAAATAAATTTATCATGTATTTCAAGCCTTCAGGTTAGAATGTTATCCTCATAAATGTATTTGCCAGGTTGGTATATTCACATATATCCTTTCCGATTTTAGGCTAAGCAAAGACATGCCCTTAGAGCTGTATTAATGTATTAAAGCAAGACAATCCATCTTATTATCAAGAGAAACTATAATCCTTCCATGTAGTGTCTGACAGAGAAAACACTGATTTTGACACATTATCTTCTTTTATTCAAGTACCAGTCTGATCACACATGGTCCAAGAACCCTCAAATAATAAGCCACATATAAACAGATGTTAAAGATTGGTCTTCAAACATTATAGCCAATGATGCCACGCTTGCCTATGATCTCGCCGACATAAAACCACATCCACACCTCGGTGGCCACCAAACCATTCAGCAGAGCTTCCTTAACTGTGAGCTGTTTGAAGCTACCAGTTTGAGCACTCTTGACTATTGTTTTCAAGCTCTGAATAGCTGTAGGGATCTCAGCAGGGGTTGGAGGAACCAGCTCAACTTTGGCATAGTGCCAAAATGTAGCCAATCCAAGGCTTTGAGTAAGTCACAGCAGCGTTCACCAGCACCGGGGCCTTCTCCGTCAGGTTCCAAGCTGGAAGGTGAAAGCAGCATTATTTTCAATAGCCAAATTATAAAAGCAGCCCAAGTGTCCATTGATAGATGAATGGATAAAGAAATGGAAATACACAAGAGGATATTACTCAGCCATAAATCAGAATGAAATCTTGCCATTTGCAGCAGCATGGATAGATCTAGAGAGTAAAATGCTAAGTGAAATTAGAGAAAGAACAATACCATCTGATGTCACCCATATGTGGAATTTAAGAAACAAAACAAATGAACAAGGAAATAAAGAGACATCCCAAAAAACAGACTCTTAAGTATAGAGAACAAACTGATGGTTCCCAGAGGCGAGGTGGGTGGAGGGATGGGTAAAATAAGAAGGGAATGAAGAGTACACTAATCTCAGGGGTTTGGGGGGTACGAGAAGAATCAATGAAGCAAGATGGGATCGGGAGGGAGACAAAGCATAAGAGACTCTCAATCTCACAAAACAAACTGAGGGGTGGGGGTGGGGAGTGTAGGGAGAGGGTGGTTGGGTTATGGACATTGGGGAGGGTATGTGCTATGGTGAGTGCTGTGAAGTGTGTAAACCTGGTGATTCACAGACCTGTACCCCTGGGGCTAACAATACATTATATGTAATAAAAAAAATAAAAAAAAATTTCAAAAAAGAGTACACTATCTTTTTTTTTTTTTTTAAGATTGTATTTATTTGACATAGAGAGAGAGAGAGAGAGAGATCGCAAGTAGGCAGAGAGGCAGACAGAGAGAAAAGAAGGGAAGCAGGCTCCCGGGAGAGCAGAGGGCCCGATGCAGGGCTCCATCCCAAGACCCTGGGATCATGACGTGAGCCGAAGGCAGAGGCTTAACCCACTGAGCCACTCAGGATCCCCAAGAGTACACCAATCTTGAGGAACACTGAGAAATGCATTGAGTTATTAAATCAATATATTGTACACCTGTAAACTAATATAACATTGATTAACCATACTAGGATTAAAATTTTAAAAATAAACATTAAGCAATAATAAAATAAAATAAAATAAAATAGTCTATATAGGAGCAATGGGTGATGAATCTTTCAGTTTACAAACACAAAACATCTTTCCATTTATTTAGCCCTTCTTTATTCCACAAAGTCCTAAAATGTTTTCATAAAAACTTGTTTATCATAAAAGATTCTCTTGTTCCTTTATATTTTTGCCACTATTATAAATGACATCTTTTTTCAAAATTGTATTTTCTAACTACTTCTACTGATGTATAAAAACACAACTGCTATTTGTGCATTGATTTTGTATTCAGCAACCTAGCCAAACTCTCTCAGTGATTTTCATAATTTTTCTATAGATTCTTTTGGGTTTTCTATGAAGACAACTGTATCATCAATAAATAATAAGAGGTTTATTTTTTCCTTTCTAATCTTCATGTGGGAAACACAAATGAAAAATACGTGGGGTTGTATCAGAAAACTTGGAGATTTATTGGGTTTAAAGGAGGCCAGAAAGGGAAGAATCAAGAATATTTCCTTTCCCAGATTCTATGCATGGTGGCAGATAGTGTCTCTACCTTGAAGGCTACAAAAAGAAAAACACCTTAAATTAAAGAAAAACAAATTACATACAAAGAAAAACAAATTCCATAAAAACCAGTGATTCGATTTGTTTTACCAGATACAGAATTAAGAACCTGTATAGAATGGAATTATGTTCTTAGCTTTTACCATCATCAGCTTTTGTGAATGATATTGATGGAGTCAACATGCTGCATTATGTGATTACACAGAACGACATCTATAAAATATAACGGTGTAGATTTTCCTAGGTTCTTTGGAAAATAAATATATTATCATCATCGTATTACCTATAGGTCTCCTTTTTAAAACTTTGCAAATCACTTCAGTCAGCTTAAAAATTATGACTTACAGTGTTGTAATATATTCAGTACTGAGATTATACATATTTGGAGTTATTTAATTTTCAGTGGTCAAAAATTACCCCTGAAGAAAAACTGAAAGGTTAATGGGGGTCAGGAAAGGGCATCAATCTTCGGTTAGTGACTATATGCTGTCGAGAGGGAGGAGACTGCCCTTGGGAGGACTCTAGGGATGTGGAGGGGAAAAGTTCTTAGCTGATATTTGGAAATGTTCCTTAGAGCAGAGCACGATTTGTCTAGTTAATTAGGGAAATGCAGAAGTGGAACATGGTCTTTCCCCCTAAAAATTAAAGATGTGGAGATCTGGATTAGAAAATCTGAGGTTTGGGGTGCCTCACTGGCTCAATCAGGGGAACTTGTGACTCTTGGTCTTGGGGCTGTAAATTTGAGCCCCATGTTTGGTATAGAGATTACTGAAAAATAAAATCTTAAAAAAAGAAAAAGAAAAAGAAAATATGAGATCTACCTGCACTTAGAGATCCTTAGATCCAATCAAAGGAACATAAAATAAATCAAAGATAAATACTTAATGTTTTTAACAAAAAAACTTGACAGAACTAAAATTTATAAAAATTATCCAGTAAGAAAATATATTCTTGGTTTTTTTTTCTTCCCCCAAAATATCTACATTTACAAAGAATTTATTACGGGGATGCCTGGGTGGCTCAGTCAGTTAAGCATCTGCCATGGCTCAGGTCATCATCCCAGAGTCCTGGGGTTGAGTCCCACATTGGCCTCCTTGCTCAGCAGGAGCTTGCTTCTCCCTCTGCCTGCTCCCCCTTCTCCCCCTATTTAAAAAAAATTAAAAAATTTTAAATCAGAAAAAAAAAGATTTTATTTATTTATTTGTTGGGG
>NC_081562.1:141658155-141703233 GCF_022355385.1 Mustela nigripes
TCTTGTTTCATTTATTCTTTTCCTACCCCCCAAACCCCCCACGTTGCATCTCCACTTCCTCATTATCAGGGAGATCATATGATAATTGTCTTTCTCCGATTGACTTATCTCGCTAAGCCTAATACCCTCTAGTTCCATCCATGTCGTCACAAATGGCAAGATAAAATCTTTTTTTAAAGACTCATTTATAACTGCAAAAAAGAAAACTGCCTAAGAACTTTCTATTAAATTTAGACAGAAATATTCAACCAAGACCATTGTTTGAAAAATCAAAGTAGTTGATCTGCTTTTCTCTTGGAAGAGATCCTTCTAAATTAGTTTGCAGGATAACAATGGGTCTTGGGGTATGACGGTTTCATGGCATATTTTTCCACACATTGAAATAACATTCAGATGTCACATTTGCTTTGTCGGAGAAGCGTAGTCAAATGGAGAAGTTGTCCTAAAGAAAAGGGACTTTGTTTAATTCCGTAAGAATTGTTTCTACTAACTCAGCTAAATTTGAGATAGACGCAAATTACATAGAAGTATTTTCCTGTGTTTATTATAAAACATTTTCTAATAGGAAAAAAAATTTTTTTTTTTTTTTTTTTGAGAGAGAGAGAGCAGGAGTGAAAGTTCTGAGTGAGGGTGGGGAGAGTAGGAGAGGTTGGGGGAGGGCGAGAGGGAAAAGAGCATCTTAAACAGGCTCCAAACACATCACAGAACACATTGCAGGTCTTGATCTCATGACCCCGAGATCATGACCTGAAATGAAATCCAGAGTCGGAAGCTTAACTGACTGAGCCACCCGGGAAACCCGGAAAAATAATATTTTTTGAAGAATGTAATTGTAACTTTGATTTTCTACTAATATAATTCAGAAATGAGTTAGCAAATACACAATGTCTGAGTTACCTGAGAGCTTGTATGAGATGATTATTTAAGGTCTCTCTTAAGAGTCTTATGGCTCTGAAACTGAGCTTTCTGTAAGGAATTGCTGTAACTTATAAAAATTACTACACTAAAGGGCTCTGTTTAATGTTACATCCTTCTTCACATGCTACTAAATTACATCTGAAGACCCCCAAAACAAAAGGGAGATGGTCACATACTCAGCAAAGTTTTACTACCTCCTCTTGCCAAAGGGGACTCTGCAGGTACTGACCAATCTGTGGGAATGGTGATAGCAGGAACATGATTTTCTTTAGCTGGGAGGGCATGAGGGGCAGGAGATGGCAGGAAATCTGATAGAAAATGTGGAAGGTAGAACTTGATCACATAGGGAGCTTTAATGCTGTAAATTAGAATGTTCAAAATTGAACTGATAAAATTCCTTAAGCAAACACCACAGAATACAGTGGCAAACCAGAAGATGCCCTCAATTTTCCTTTGCCTGAGCAAGAACACTTAGACTATTCCAATTTAAAAGAAGTCTTATGGAAAAAAAGGATAGCTCAGCACAGGCTGCAATTTGTAGTTACCTAACATGTGTTTATCTCCCCAGCCGTAAGTCTGTACCTCTCTAAACACAGTATCATTTACACATATCTGATTGCTTTAGAGAGATAAAATTGCTCTGAAGAATTAAGAAGGCTACATAAAAATTAAAGATTAAAAACTTAGATTTCTCAGCAGGGAGCCTGCTTCCTCCTCTCTCTCTGTCTGCCTCTCTGCCTACTTGTGATCTCTGTCAAATAAATAAATAAAATCTTAAAAAAAAAAAAACAACCCTTAGATTTATAATTTTATGGCCTGGGTAATCACAAGTAGGCAGAGAAGCAGGCAGAGAGAGAGGAGGAAGCAGGCTCCCCGCTGAGCAGAGAGCTCAATGCAGGGCTCCATCCCAGGACTCTGGGATCATGACCTGAGCCAAAGGCAGAGGCTTTCCCCACTGAGCCACTGAAGTGCCCCTAGCCTGGGTATTCTGTGCCATATTACTTACTTCTAAAAAAAAAAAAAAAACTATTTTTATGCTGTGCCACAGGGAAAAAAAAATGAGTATAAACACTTTTTTATTTAAAAATCATAATAGCTTAAGTTGTCCTTAAAAGAAAAATATAAATTTAGGCTCCTCCCTAAGGTAGTATTTCTATTCTCCCGTCTTAATTGTTTCCTACATGTAAATGAATTCAAAGCCCTTTTGCATAAGCCCTAAGAACGAGGTATAATTTGTGCTTTAAGAAGAACAAAATAAAAAAGCTTCTTTTGCATGTAAAGAAGTTTGATAAAATAGGGTGATGTGTTGGAAGAACATTGTAGGGAAGTAAATGGAATGAGACTAAGGAAAAACCAACAGTGGAAACAGGCATGAAAGAGTGACAGTACGGAGAGGTAGATTCTGGAATCCGACTGCCTGGGTTTGAGCCTGCCTCGGCCACAATCCCGCACAAGCTAATTAACTTCTATGGGACTCCGTCGGCTCATCTGTAACACAGGAATACTGATTAAATGCCAGCATCACAGGATTGTGATTGAGATGGCATGCATCGGTAAAGCACTTAGACTGCTGCCTGCGCAAGTCCGAGCACAAGGTTGTTCATCCATCCATTCATTCATCAAACATTAAGGAGCATCTGCTGCGTGGTGGGCACGGTTCTAGGTCCTGTGAGTTACATCAGTGAACAGAATAAGCGAAAATTCCTGCCCTGGAGGGGCTTACATTCCAGTGAGGACCAGAGAGGCTCTGATCCATTTTGAAAGGAGAACGCTTTGGGCGCCTGGGTGGCTCAGTGGGTTAAGCCGCTGCCTTCGGCTCAGGTCATGATCTCAGGGTCCTGGGATCGAGGCTTGCATTGGGCTCTCTGCTCAGCAGGGAGCCTGCTTCCTCCTCTCTCTGCCTGCTTGTGATCTCTCTCTGTCAAATAAATAAATAAAATCTTTAAAAAAAAAAAAAAAGAAAGAAAGGAGAACGCTTCGTACGTGTTAGCTGTGATGATGATAAAAGTAATCACTAAAAGAGCTTTGTATTGCTTGAGCCTAATGAATGTAATAAAGCATCTGAATCTAATGGAGGAAACATTCAGTTCCCTGTCCCCGTGGTGAACCCAACATCCACCAGGGGCAGGTGAAGGCAGCTTGTATGCCAAATGCAGGAGAGCTCACCACCCTGGGTCTGTGGAATGTTCTCAGGGCTCAGATCGGGGTGCTCCTCGCTTCCCAAAACAAGACCGCCTGTTCCCTTGTGTCATCGTGTCATCCCGGGCTCATTCCACTTCGTTACTTCAGATTACATCCAGGCACTTGACGATGTTTTTGTGTTTGGTTGTTTTTCTGCTGCTTCCTGGATTCCTGTCAGCAATCCAGTTTTACAAATTGCTTGGCTGAGTTTTGTATTTGCCGTCTTCCTTTGAAACTGTGATTCACAGTGTACACCCTTTAAACAGAATCCTCTCAGCCCATGAGACTCAAAAGCTTGTTTCAGAAACAAATTGCAGAACAGGCTGCCTACCGGGGGTTTTCGCCCAGCATGCTCAAATGGTCAAATATAATTAAGAGAGCGCATTCAAGATCTCTATTTTTTTTAAATTAGCCAAACTGTTTTGAGATGCTGATCAGATGGTGATGTCATTTCACACCTCCAGGCTGCTGGAGACAAATCCAGTCAGCTGGGAAAACAAACTTCAAATTAAAGAAGATGTTGGCCATCTTCAAAGTAGCCTTAGAATTTGTGTATTCAAATTGGACTTTTTGATTCGATATGAAAAAAGTGATGATCACAATAGGCTTATAGGGTCCTCAGGTCATAAACTTTTAACTCGGGGCAGAACTCAGGGATGTCTCTTCTGGTCCCATCTCTCTTGCGTAGGATGGGGCAATAATAGCATTTACGTCTTGATATTATTTCGGGGCTAAATAAGAGAATATAGGTTAACACTTAGTGCCACACCTGGGATGGAGTGAACATTCGACCCGGGTTGGCTATTACTGTTCTTCATCACATGCCTCTGCTTGGTGCTCCTGCCTGAGGGGCAAACAGGGTTAAGACAGCAAAACACTGTCCGTGACTCTGATCACTGGCAGAGTTGTAAGAACCTCAGCTTTTTGTAGATTATTTTCCAGGGTTCAGAGAAGCCCCTAGGAGTGTCATGGATCTGTTTGAGGCTGCTACAGAAGAGATGTCATTTTCCTTCCTCTAGCCTCTGGAGCCATCTTGGATGACTAAGTCCATTGGCTAAGTCCACCAATGCTCTGACAAGGGCTGTACCATCTAACCCCCCTGGGCCTCAGGCCTCCAGTCCTCCCGAGACCACCTTCACTGGCCTTTTTTACTGTGTCCTAAGGAAACATGTGAGACAGGCCTTTCATTTCTTTACCTGCTGTACTCGGTGCGTCGGCACACGTCCCTGGGGAAATGTGGGTGGCCTTCAGGAGCATATCCTCTGCTGCCGGGGGCCTTTTTCTCTCACTTGGTGTCTTCCCTCCTATGAGTTACTTGGCTAGGATTCCTTAGCCACTTATGCAGATAGGCCCTGGTGGATCTGCTCAAGCTGTCCTCCAAAATCTGGAAATAATTCAAACTTTCTTTTTTCCCACCAAATTTATTTATTTATTTATTTGAGAGAGAAAGAGAGCGCGAGCGAGAGCGAGCATAAGCAGGGGGAGCAGCAGGCAGAAGGAGAAGCAGGTTCCTGGCTGAGCAGAGAGCCTGATGTGGGACTCGATCCTAGGACTCTGAGATCATGACCTGAGCTGGAGGCAGATGCCTAACTGACTGAGCCACTCAGGCGCCCCCCAATCCAAACTTTAAACTGTGATGGCCTCTCAGTACTCTGGGAAGGCAGGAACAGAGGTGAAGAGCAAGGTGGCCATGGGTGCCAGACTGAGCTTGGACAGTACGATTGTTTGAACACAGGCCGCTCCTTCACCTCGGGTGCCTCAGTTCCCACATCTTAATTGGGAGGAGTCACACGCCCTTGCAGGGGTGCAGTAAGGCTCGAGTGCACTAAGCCTTGTGAAACAGTCAGCTCACTGCCAGGGGAAACGCCAGCTCTGTGTTGCCTGTTTGCCGCTCTTCCGGGCTGCACACTGAGATCCCGGGTCTGACATTGTCCAGCTGCAACCAGATTCCCCTCAAGGACTGTCCTCTGCAAAACCGCTCCTCCTTCCTCACCCTCACCCAGTCCCGAAGGACCTGCCATCTCCAGTCCAGAAACGCCTCCACATTCTACCTATCCCTCCTTTCCCTCTTCAATACCAGTCTTCCTCGGACAGTAGCAGGGGCCCTGGAAGCCCTGCAAGGGCATCCTCACTAAATGTGAATTCCTGTCTGGGCCCCTTTCCTTCCTAAACCTACTCCACACCACAAAGGTGTAAAGACAGTCTACCAGTTAACCTTCCCGTGCAGGAAGAGACAAAACTCTACACCTTGGAAAGACATAAAAGGCACTTCACAATCCCGAGCCTGCAGCTCTCCGCCCCCAAATCTCCTTGTTTACGTGCATCTGCACTGTCCTAGGCCTTTCCACGAATCCCCAGGGCTCCTGCAAGCCTGGCCCCTCGGGCTCACCATCCCTTCTGGCTCTGTGGAGTTCTGCTGTGACCCTTTGCTCAGGCGACCCATTTCATAAGCTTCTGGGGCCTGGTCTTTGATGGTTCTTTTGGAAATGAGTTAGCAGCCTCCCTGCGGGTCTGAGCACCAGAGTTGGAGGTAATCACTGCTCTCACCAACCACTCAGCCCTGAAGAGTATGTCTTGGCAGGCACACTTACCCAGCTGAGAAGAGAGGATCCCATGCCCAAGTCACTCCAAATTTCTCACTCATCTGCTCCATAACCAAGGGCCTTTGCTGACTGTTGGCCCTTTGCACATGATGCACCATTTTTCTAGAAAGGCCTTCTCTACTGTTTTCATCTTGGCAAGCTTCTCTTCACCCTTCGAGAAATAATACCACCCACTCAGTGAAGTCTTTTTAGCCTCCCCAGATCTGCTTAGAGCGCCCATCACCATATATGGATGTGCATACAGTTCCCCTAACTAAATTCCTCCATACCAATTATGTCTTGTTCACCTTCAACATCCAATTCCTAGCCAATGTTACACTAAGTTCTCCATAAATATATGATGAAAAGCTAAATGAAGGAAAGCTGGGATTTTTATGCTCCCCTTATGGATAAGTTACAGATCCAAGACCTAGTATTCAGGGAAAGTAGAAAATAGTTCTTTTCCACAGGCGAATTCCCAAGACAGGAAACAATTTTTCAGATAAATCTCATATTGATTACCTGACTAATTCTTTGTTTGGTTTTGTGTGTGGGGACCAGGTCCTTGGGCATCTGACAAGAAGGGTCAGCTCTTGCTGCTTTCGAAGGTCATCATATAACGTGAATCTAGACCTCTGGACCAACTCAATAAAATGCAAAAGTGCCTGCTCTTTTGGAACTTTAGTGAAACACGCTGAAGCCTTGAGAACAAATCTCTGGGGAAATGGAGAGTAATTTCTAGCTGTGGCCCTTCTTCAACAGAGTGCAGTAAGATGCTGCAGAGAAAGAGGTTTAAACTTCACATCAGTTAATTAATGATTACTATCATTATTCGATCTATTTAATAACAGGTTAGTGCTAAGTTTAATGCTCACCAGGAGACAAACATGGAAAGTACTTTATTATATACACTAACTCATTTAGCCTTCATGACTTAAATTCTATTATTAACCCCACTCACAGACAAGTTAACTGAGGCCGTCAGCGCAAAATCAGCTGGGGCCTAAATCTGATTCTTAGGCCCCAGCCCTTAACCTTATACAAACAAATAAACAAAAACAACAAAGAGGGAATCATTCCTCAGGAGAGAGCATTTTGAAAACATTAAAAACTGTCTTACTATTGTCTACCACAGCATTGTTTTTTGTTTTGTTTTGTTTTGTTTTTATTTACTCTCTGCCAGTTCACTTAACATACGATGCTATATCAGCTTATCAAGTGTGTTAAAGGGAAAATTCCAAATAGTGTGAGATCTTGGGACCTAGAATCTGTGTCCCTAACGTCTGACAGGACTGGCCTCGCCTGGGCGTGTGTGCACGGAGGGAGACAGGCAGCGGGAGCCCCCGCATACACGATGTCCTCAGACCTGAGGGGTGCCACCCCATAACCCCAGCAATACAAGCCCATCTGTCAGCCTGGCAGAGTAGGAGAGGAAGAGCCCAGCCAGCGTTGCTGAACAGGCCCAAGGACCACTCTGGGCACTTCCTGTTTCATGAGCGGGGTCTGGTCAGACAGGACGCCCGAGAACCCGCTGCCCAAGTCCTCTGAAGCTCACCTCATTGCAGCTGCACGTTTCTCTCGTGATATTCAGTTCCCTTCAGGGGAGAAACTTTCTACCTGCTTCTTTGTACCTATGATCTTCACACAAAAGAAGAGTCCATAACTTAAAGGCAAAAAAGAAAAAGGGAGAAGGGGGAACCATTATAATTCAGTTCAGGAGCCTCAGGGCTCCCACATCCTTGGTCTTGGGCCTCTGAAGTAGACGAGGGGCCCGAGAAGGTGCTAATGGGTATAGAAGCCAAAAGAACTACAAGGTCAATGGCAGGTTACTCTAATTTCCCTTCAGTGCTATGTATTTATTACTGTCTACAAAGCGTGTGTTTATGGTCTTGGAAAATCCAATTTCCCCATTGGAGAAAAACCAAATAGGGCATCAATACAGGAAAGACTTCATCAGCCGACCCCTTATCCTATTTTCAAAACAAAAAGCGCCACACTTGACTTGTTGTGGAGGGCAGACACGACTCTCTGAAACCAGCCAGCTTCTCACGGGTGTGGCCTCGCCTGCCTTCTGCGCTTACATGTCCCGAGAGGCACCAGCCTGCTCCCAGAAACCCAAAGCCGCACAGTGTCAACACACTACTCCTGTGTAAATATTTGCTCCAGAGAACACGTCTGAAATACCTCTACAACTAATTTTCTAGCAGGCGGTAAGATGAAAAGGAGAATTAATGCACAAATTAAAAGATTTCGTATAAGAGCTGATCCATGGCTGTGCTGCCTTTGTCAGAGAAACACTTGAATGGCTTTTTCCTCCCTCCCTCTCCCTCCTGTCCTCCTCCCACTCAGCTTTGCTAATAAAAAGCATTCTAAGTCTTTAGCTCTGCTGGCAAGGAGAATTAAATTGCTATTTGCCACCTGGTGTTGTCTTACTTAACATATTTCCAAATTGCTCTTAAATCTCCCTTTGGAATTCTGAGTATAAATACTAGAAGGAAGGAATGGGAATTAGAAGAGTGGACAGAGGAAGGAGCAGATTTGCGTCATTTCTGCTAGCTTTCTTCCTAACGGGCTCTAGTCTGGGTTTCCCTCTTTGCTTGTATCCTCTGCTCATCCCACTCAGCTTCTCTCCACATTTATCTGCCCCCCCCCTTTTTATTCTCCAGAATTTTATTCAAAGAAGAAACACATGTTTTCCTCATGGCAAAATTACAGTCAGGCTCAGAATGGGATGGCCTGAATGTTTCTAATTGATTCTGATCCCAGAAATTCTGAGATCCTGCCCACGGTGACTCTCCCTTAAAAATTTTTCAGGGTTCCTTTTCTCCTTTTCATTCATTTATTCGGCAAATGTTTGTTGAAAATCTCTTGCCTGGTGCCGGGCTCTCTTCATTTTCCACTGTTGTCTGACTTACTCTCTTTTTAGTTCAATTATCACCTGCCAGGAGTGAGTAAAGTGACAGAATTCAAGCACTCCTGCGACTGAGCAAAAGTCCATTCTTTGCAACTGCAAGATAGCCCTCCCTCTGCAGCTTCCGGTAATAGAATACAAAGATGAATTATAATTAGCAAAAAGACCTATAGGACTTATCAAATTACAAATTCTTAATTTCTATTGAAATGAGTTACTTGGCAGGGGCAGGGTGGAGTCATCCTCAACAACCACTTAGACTGATGCTTGCGTTCTAAATGGGGTTTCTATTTGCTCTCAGCGGCCCTTTAGAAACTGCATTTCATTCACTACGAAAGCAATGTCCTGACCCTTAAACAAGAAACAAGGACAAAATCAGTGGATAAACCAGTGACTACGGCAGAATCCATTTTCGGGCCTCTTAGGGAATTTATTATAATAGGATCCGCGGATGAAAACAAACAATAATGAAGTGCCACACTTCACTGCAGAATGGCCTCGGTTTAGGAACGAACCCAGCCACGCACGTACTCGCCAGGGAGGGAAGCCGTCGTTTCCAAAGCAAGAACTGGACAGACTTCGGATAGGGAAGGAACCTCTCTGACGTGTTTGGACTCATCCTGTTAAGAAGAGGTTTAAGATGGTTAGAATTCAGACTTCATTCTGAAGTCTGGGAGGGAGAAGGTCTGCGTTAGTGGAAATTTAAGGGCAGTGTCATTTCTGTACTTCTCCCTAGAGGGCAAATCAGTATCCCTCTAACTAAAGATGATTTGGGGAGAGCAGAGTCCTGAGGTGTGCTGCTTGTGGAAAACCAGAGAAAAGGACTGGGTGTTGAGAAACTCATGAATGCTTGGGGGCATTTGAGGCTCAGAACAAGGAGCAGGGAAATGTTAAAAAGGTAATTAACATCTGTATTTTAAGGAGCAGCGAGTACAGGTTATAACAGATGGTTTCAGAAACCATAAAAATAGCCTGAGATCGTCTGTAGGTGGAAGAAAGAGCTTTAATACGGGTGAGCGACAAGATACTACAGTGAATGGTTCGTTAGTGTTTTCTCTCAACGTGTGCTTTAACTGGGTAGTTTGGGCATTCATAAGTGTAAGGCAGCTCATGCATTGTTATCTAAATGAAGAATTTCCTTGAGAAAAAATACTTGGGAATGTAATGAGTGGTGTATCTTTACATCTCCATTCACTTCATCTGGAAGTTAAGCCTACCCTCTGTCATGAACTATTAAGAAAATAGCCCAGCTATGTGTCCAAAAGCTGTATCATGCCCAGCATATCTTGTAGGAGTGCTCAGTACTATGAAGTCTTTCACCGTGAAAATCTCACCTTACAATTGGCAGTTGGTAAAACTTCGAGAACAGGGATCAGCTCATATATAAGTCAATTCAAAATGTGTCAGCAAAAATACAACAGGAAGAGGCCCATGCAGTTAAGTATAGCAGTTATGTAAAAGCTGGTAGAACGACTCACTTTCAAAAAGCTCAATTCTGAACAGCAAAGCATTCACTGGTTCTTTGGACCTTTTTTAAAAAGCTGAATATTCTACACTTCAGAAGCACCTTGAATTTTGAAGAGAGAGGAAGAGAGAAAGGGCAGAGTGCTGAGAAGAAGCGTTCACTCAGGTCTGTTCTTGTTTTTCTGCCTCATAAAAGTGCTCCACGGGAGGATTTTTGAGTTTGAAGCAGGACAGAATGACATTTCAAAAAACAAAACCCGAACCCAAACAAATACCCTTTCTTACGTTTTTCTAAGTGTGTGTTCAATCCTCATTTCCAGTAAAATGCCTAAAGTTGGTTATTTTTCCTGGATCAGCATAGGTCTTGTCCCAAGCGCTTTTTGTCACAATATTCTGTATTTACAGACAATGAAGTTTATAAATACAGGTAATGATAAGGCATAGACTGAAGGATTTGATAACTAGGAGATTTTTGTCTAGAAAATTCCCTAGGATTACAGGACTAATGTGCCATTAAGATACAGCAAATTCCCAAACTATATTGCTCCCCCTAGGACGTGATCCACTTCTTAGCTTGCTAAAATATCTGCCCATGTACAGGTGTTATTTTATACCTTTGATTATTCTGCAGGTTTTAAAATTGTATTTACAATGTGATCATGGTAGCAGCAGACAGATGTTAGTGTGCTGTTTGAAAAAAGATTTTTTTGGGGCGCCTGGGTGGCTCAGTGGGTTAAGCCGCTGCCTTCGGCTCAGGTCATGATCCCAGGGTCCTGGGATCGAGTCCCACATTGGGCTCTCTGCTCAGCAGGGAGCCTGCTTCCTCCTCTCTCTCTCTCTCTGCCTGCCTTTGCCTACTTGTGATCGCTCTCTGTCAAATAAATAAATAAATAAATAAATAAGAAAAAAGATTTTTTTTCCCAACGTAATTAGCATGCAGTAGTTCTTTCCCAAATAATACTGAATATTTTTATAAGTTTTGGAAAATGGGAGATGAAAATGGTAAAAAATTAATGCAATTCAAGAAAGTAAAAGAAAAAAACCCAATATGGTGTTAATGATCCCTGACACTCCTAGTTCTCTTTGTAGTTTGCACAGAGCCTTCACAAGGAGGTGATACTATTTCTTGAAGCATGACAAGGATAAGCAAGATAAGAAGATACTCTAGAGAGGGGTGTAATGTAAGCAGAGACGTGGTCATCAGGACAGACCATGGAAGGACAGTCCTCTCTCTGCCAGGGTCACTGGTCTCCCTGGGTGTACAGGGAGAGGGAGGAACCAAAGTTTTATTTATGAAAAAAGAAATTGGGCTTCAGAGACTTTATGTGATTTGGCCAAGTTCAAAAGTTATCAAGCAATGAAGTGGAATTGGAAAGGAGCACTCAGCGTCCCCCTCACACAGGGCAGGGGTGGGGGGAAGGTTGTGGGTGACTGTCTTTTCTCAGATGTTGCTTGTTCGCCATAAGCAAAAGCAAGAATAAAAGACTATGAAGATGGCAAAGCAAAACTGAAAAGAGAAAAAGATTGTCATTTTTTCCTGTCCCCAGACCTCTTAAAACCATGTAAGTTTTAGGGCTGTTTGACTAGTTCATCTTCCCCTCTGGGGAAGAGTGAGAGTGGGCTCAGTTTGGTTTGAGCCAGGAAGCGAATGATGTTTGAGCTGGATTTTCAGAATGTCCTGATTCTATTCAAGGAACATGCCCAGGTGAAATGTAAGGAGTATCAGAAAGTTGACAAGATTTAGTGATATGTAATCAAATTCATAATTTGTAGAAATACCGTTACCCACACTCAGGGTCGTGGATGGTTTTATGGCCGTGTATTTACAATCATTAGATCTCTTTATTCTGCCTTTTTATTTTTTTAAGATTTTATTTATTTATTTGACAGAGAGAGACACAGCGAGAGAGGGAGCACAAGCAGGGGGAGTGGAAGAGGGAGAAGCAGGCCTCCTGCTGAGCAGGGAGCCCCATGTGGGGCTCAATCCCAGGACCCCGGGACCATGACTGGAGCCAAAGGCAGAAGCCCAACAACTAAGCCATCCAGACGCCCCCTCTTTATTCTGTTTTTAGGTGTTTAAAATAATAAGAACAACAGCTAATGTATGCAGTACAGGAAAGAGCCCCAAAATGAGGTTCTGTAAACATTGTTAGGGTGAAAAGCACTCCTATTCCAAAGAACTGTAAAAGAGAACAGCAAAATTATTCGTGTAGTTGGAATGCTAGACCAGTCACGAAGGATATTTAAAACTACCAAGAAGAACATGACAGGTGGTGTCCTAAGGGACTCAGTCCCCGGAAGGCAGCGGTATTGATGGACAACCTTAAACAGCTTCCAGCTCTCCCCTCTACTGTGGTGTTACATAAACTCCACTCGTGTAGCAGATGGCATAATTTAGGTTGCCTATTTAGGTCAATGACTCTATAAAATGCCACTTTCAAATTTGACCAACTTTAACAAGTAGAACTTTCAGAAAGAGAGTGGAGAATATTTTTGTTTCCTTTTTACATCAAAGCAAATGCATGTGTAATGTTAACAAAATCAAAAAAGCATAGGAGCCAGAGGTTGTGGGACACTGGGAAGTGCATCCTTTGGGAAGCAGGAGCCCTGCCTCGGTCTTCAAGAAAGGAAAGGCATTGCAGAGGAGTGGGGTCTGTGGACTCAAAAAGGAGAACCAGTGAGGATGAGTGTAGGAAAAGGTGACTTCGCTGACCTAGTGGGGTGGAATCTAGGATGACATGTTAGAAAAGTGGTCCTCAGGGAATTCTAGCATCCTGGGTCCTTTAAATGAAATGAAATTATTGAAGTTAATTGATGTGATGTCATACCAATGAAGTCACACTGCCAGCTAGTGATCTCACTAGCAATTCCTAAACAGTAGTAAGGGGCTAGTCTTCATGTACATCCAGAGTTCACCTATTGCAAGATCAGACCTGTGCATGACCCCACCTCTTACCACTCCCCCTCCTCATGCTGCTTCTTCTCTCTTTCTCTGACTTGACTCATACCCCGGGGCCTTTGCACTTATCATTCCCTCTTCCTGGGGCATTATTCTGCACGGTGCTAGAACTGTCCCTCACTCCCTCAGTCTAACAAAAATGTCACTCTCTCAGTCAGCCCTCCCTGGCCATCCCTCCGTAATGTTGAAACTCTTTTCAGTGAAATCCCTTATCTTCCTCCCTGTTTTATTCCCCTCACCATAGTTCTTCATTTTAAATCTGTTCTGCTGCATTACCTTCAATATAACAGTAGCACATAATAGGCACTCCACACATATTTATTGAGTGACTAAATGACTAAATGAATTCACGAATAAAGGCAAATAAAGGAAAAGTATTCCTAAGACATACATGACTGAACTGTGGAGATTAAGAAAGGATTAAAGGAGCAAAAGTGAGCCTAAGTATAAATAATATACTTCACAAATTAGATGTCATATTACATATAATATGCATATGTAACTTATGTATATATTTTTAAACACAACAAACAAAGGGATTACATCAACAAAGATGAGTATCATATGTACATTAGGAAGACTAGATTTTTTCCTTTTCTTTAAGATTTTGTTTATTTATTTGACAGAGAGAGATCACAAGTAGGCAGAGAGGCAGGCAGAGAGAGAGAGGAGGAAGAAGGCTCCCCACTGAGCAGAGAGCCTGACACAGGGCTTGATCCCAGGACACTGAGATCATGACCTGAGCCAAAGGCAGAGGCTTAACCCACTGAGCCACCCAGGCACCCCAGGAAGACTAGATATTTTTCAAAATCAAATAGTATCTCCTAAAGAAATTATAACATGATGAAGTAGAATAATAAAAAACTACATGTGTCTTGCCAAGAGCCCATATTAAAATAGACTAAAATACAAAATAAATCTGGGGAGAAACAGAGCCTTTGAGCAGAGACGGGTGCAGCTAACCAGCCATGTTCTCACTTGGCCAGTCCCTAAGAATGCCAGTCCCTGGAGGATAGGACAGCCTCAGATGAGAAGGACAAGACAAGCATGTGTTTATATAGACAGCCTTGGACAAAGTTGGGAGATCATAATAAGGGCCTCTATGTAGCAATTTATGTTTTGAAAAGAAGTGTACACAGTATTTCTCTACGTGGCTCTTTTCAAATGTATGCGTTTCAAACGAAGAATGGTACACAATATTTCTTTTGATCCTCAAAAAACCCTGTGAGGTCTAGAGGCATAAAAAATGGGTTTTCAGAGCAAAGACTTGACTTGGGTCACGAAGCATCATCAGCCACCAACCTGTGTCACCAGCCTGAATTTCCTGCCTCCCAGCTCTGTGCTTTGTCCAAGATGCCCTCCCTTCCTTCCCACAGGAAGATCATCTTTCCTAGAGCATCCACGGCTCTGGGTTTTGGCTCCTCTGCCCGGCCCTGCTAATACTATTCACAATCATCACAGCTATGGTTTCTCGGTCATGTTCTCCCACTTGTAGGCACTTTGCTCTGCTACTCATACAGGACTCCATGTAATCCAACAACTTTTTGAGGCCTACAGGTACTGTTAGTATCACCATGGATAGATGAAGACATCAAGGTTCAGAGAGGTGAAGTAACTTGTTCAGGGTCGCTCAGCCAATAAGGGGCAGAAGAAACGGACCCTGCATTGACTTGCTCTACTTTGGCAACGCCAGACCTTTCCTCTCCCATTAAAACGTACCTGTCTTCCTTTGTTCTTTCTAATAGCATTTATCGAGCAACTTCTATTGTTCTAGGTTCTGCAGATGCAGCAGAACAGAGAGCAGAGAGAATGTGTTCCCTGGAGTTCTCATTCTAATGGGGTGGGGAAGAGATCAGACAAACAGAAATAGGTAATAGGTGATAAACTCTAAGAAGAAAACCAAAGGATGATACAGGCATAGAGAGTAATGGCCAGGGGGTGTGATGTTAGACGGGATGCCCTGAGAAGGCCTCGGTGAGGGTGATATCCCAGCAGAGACCTGGCTAAATTAGGGAGGAGGTCATGCAACCACCTGAAGAAGGCAGTTCAGGCAGAGGTCTCCAGGTACGAAAACCTTGAGGGTGTTCCGGAAACATCAGGGGCGGCCACGGGGTTGAAGGCCCAGGAGGGGGATGGGGGACAATGGCAGGAGAGGAGGTCAAAGTGATAACCAGGAATCCAGCTAGATAAAGACCCCCCAATCCCCTCTAAGAGGTATGGAGGAGTTTAGAACAAAGGGGGCTGTCACCTAACCTGGGCTTAAAAACCTCTCTGATGGTCAGGCTGAAAGCCAACTGCAGGTGGGCAGCTGCTGGTAGTAAGAGGGCCCCTGACAGACTCAGGGCTGGGAGCTGGTGGGCAGTCAGGGTGGGAGAACTGGTGGGAGAGGTGTTTCCTTGGAAAGCAGAGCCAACAGCACTGCTACTGAATAGGAGGCGGGCGTGGAAAGAGAGGTCAAGGAGGTCTTGGCTCAACCTTAGCCGCCCATTGGATTGCTTGGGAGAGATTCAGAAATCTTATGTCTACACCATGCCACACATCAACTAGAAACTCTGAGGTGAGACCAGGTGTCCCGGTTGTTTGTTTGTTTGTTTTTTAAGATTTATCTATTTATTTATTTCAGAGAGAGAGCATGAGCAGAGGGAAGGGCAGAGGAAGAGAGAGAATGCTTGAGCACACTCCCCACTGAGCTCAGAGACTGACACCAGGCTTCATCCCACGACCCCAAAATCATGACCTGAGTCCAAATCAAGAGCTGACAGCCCAACCAACTGAGCCACCAGGGGCCCCTGGCATCAATTTTTAAAGCTCTCTGGGCGATTCCAATGTGCAGCCATGGGTGAGACCCACAAAGGACAGAGAGGCCATAACCTGAGATGGGGAAGATGGAAGAGCAGGCTTCCGTCCCATTTCCTCAGGGACTCGGTCCCGGTTAGAAAGCTGATGAATACGCCTGTTAATATGATAATGACCGTGAACACATTCGTGATGCCTGTGCGCTTGGGAAAGCCGCACTTCTGCGCTTGCTTTTCAGACTGTGCTTTCATCTCAAGTAACTACTGATTCTTACAGCTGCCGGTCATTCCTCTTCTCTCGCATGCGCATTAGCGTCTGAGCATCTCATAGAATGGAGCATTCACAAGGCTGTAGATTTCCTGGAATTCAGGACCCATCTCCCCAGTTTTCCCATAGGTGCCTGAGGTTCCGTGGATGTGTTTGGCGAATGGATGCAGGACTCGGGCGAATGCACGAAGGACTTCATGTGTATCGGTCACCCCTTGGGATCACTTGGCCCAAGTGAGAGAGGGGTTCCCAGAAGTCCCTCCCAAGGAAGAGAATGGAGTAAGCGCAGCCTTGGGGGACGGTCGGAGCTGGGGAGGACTCCAGTTCGTGCCTGCTCCGGGTAGACAATAGAAAACCACTCCAGGTTTAAATTATCGCACATGGCTGGTCAGAAAGGAATACATTTTAACAACTGACGAAAAATATGTTTTGTGAGAAGAACCGGAAGCAGAATATGGCAGTAGAAACTATATAAAGATGGAATCAAACTCAGCACAAAGAATTTTCTGTTAGTCTAGGCAAATATTTGTGTGTTATCAGCTACTGGAAGACAACAAGGGTTTGTTGTGGGAAGGTTTCTACTTTGGGTGGAAATAGGGTAACCCAGGGCCCCATTTGCTGGCACTGAGGTGGGTGTCAGGATGCAGGGATTGGCAAAGTCCCCCAAACCAGAGCTGGTTGGTCCCCTTGGCTAGAAAGCTGAACCAAAGATTTGTACCAAAACCTGGTACTTAGCAGGTGCTCAGTAAATACCTGTCAAGTGAATCAAGTTCTAGGATTCTAGGAATTTTGTCCACTTGTAATTAGGGAATAAAATTTCTTTTTTTGTAGGGAAAGCTTATCTTAAGAATTATTTATTTTATGGGGCGCCTGGGTGGCTCAGTTGGTTAAAGCCTTTGCCTTCAGCTCAGGTCATGAGCTCAGGGTCCTGGCATAGAGCCCTGCTCTCTGCTCAGCAGGAAGCCTGCTTCCCTTCCTCTCTCTCTGCCTGACTCTCTGCCTACTTGTGATCTCTCTCTGTCAAATGAATAAATAAAATCTTAAAAAAAAAGAAAAGAATAATTTAGTTTAAAGTAATAGAACCCGTCCAAGTAAAATGGAGATCACGGGAAGGTTTTATAAAAGACTCTCACAAATTAAAAGTCCAAAAGCAGGGAGGCTTTAGAGGGGTGGGACAGTGAAGTGGAAAACTATTTGGTAATAAGGTCAAAGTCACTTCCCCTCTCCCTTCCCCCTCCCTCTTCCCTCCTCCTCCCTCCCCCTCCCTCCCCCTCCCTCCCCCTCCCTCCCCCTCCCTCCCCTCCTTCTCTGCCCTTTTTCTCAGGTGCATGTGCTCTGCCTGTTTTATCCCTTCTTGTTGTTCTTGCTCACATGACCACACCCGAAAAAGGGCTAAGCCATAAATTAGCATAACCTGTCAGTTTTGCTCATCACAGCAAATTAACTCAGGCCCTCCATCGCACATTCCTGAGGTGCAGCAGCTGATTGGCTCAGGTGCATCAGGGGCTCACCTTTAATCACCTGCGACTGGAGGGGGAGGGGCGAGATCCTGCAGTGTGATGTGCTGCCCTTTGGAAGACTGTGGAAGTTTCCTAACCTTTAGAACAATGGTTACCTCCAGTGGGAAGGAAAGGGGGAAGGGATGCCCAGGTGGCTTCAACTACTCCAGTTTTGGTTTCTTTCTTAAACTCTGTGGTGGGTTTCCTGGAGTTTATATATGTGTGTGTGTGTGTGTGTGTGTGTGTGTGTGTACTTTTTTAAAATATTTGATTTTTTTATGGGGTAGAGAGCTCAAGTAGGCAGAGTGGCAGGCAGAGGAAGAAGGAGAAGCAGGCTCCCCACTGAGCACGCAGCCTTATGCGGGGCTCAATCCAAGGACCCTGGGATCATGACCTGAAGAGAAGGCAGACGTTTAATCAACTGAGCCACCCAGGTGCCCCTAATATATTACTTTTTATACAATTTTGAATGTCTGAAATCTTTTTGAAAGTTTCAAAATAAGAAATGTATAAAATTACATTTATATAAACACGTACATAGTCTTTAATAAGATTATTGGATAATTTCCTGTTAATCTTTTGGTTCTCAAATTCTTGTCCTAGTTTATTGATAGACACAGGTTTATTTAGGAGTTGGTGATTCTTTCATTCATTCAACCAATGTGGATTGAATGCCCACCATAAGCCAGGAGTGGTGGGAACCCCTGGGTTTCCAGAAAAAAACAGAGGACCTGAGGCGGAAACAGGGAGCTTGATGCAGCTAGGCAACACTTGGAATGGAATTCTATTTTTAAAAAATTCTGAAATGAATGTCTATGTATAAGTGTCCCACAGTTTCTATCTAGGAAAATTCCAGTTATTCGGGAGAAAATTGTCTGTGTCAGGAAGAATCACTCCAGTGGCCCTTCTTGGTAATGGAGGGCAAGTGGCCCTGTGGCTCTGGGGCAAAGAAATAAAGAAGTGCCTGTGTGTACTGGATGGAAACTGCTTTTCCTAATTCCTCTGGGCCAGCTGGGGAGGTGGGCTAACCCAAGCGTCCCCCAAGGGGACCCAGAACTTCCTGGGATGAAAGTGAAGGAGGCTTTGGCCATGGTTGTTATGTTTCAGAAACTGTCCCATCAGGATGGCTTCAGGAGAGAGCTTCAGGAGGGGCAGATGATGAGGCAGATGATCAGTAAGTGGTTTGCTAAGCAGGCAGGGCCAGGGGAGAGGAGAAGGGAGGGAGGCTGAGCAGAGCAGGGTGCGTGTGCTCCCAGGCAGTGCTTCCAGGGGGTAGTTTCAGGGGGATCCCACAAGGCACTCTGGAGTGAAAGCTGTCTACACTGAAGTGGGAGGGAGGGGTCCTAATGGATTTCAGCAGCACCCTGTCATTAAACACCACAAAAGGGTAGGGCTGGCTGGTGAGTGGGGTGTGGTGCTGGGACTGGTGTGGTCACAGGGTGGGTGTAGGCACTTGGGGTCTGGGAGCTAATCTTGGCCCAGCCTGGGGCCAAGCCGAGGAGCTGGGCGGGGTGCGCACATCCTGACACACTGAACCCGAGTGAGGTCTACCCAGACGGACCAAGTGAGCCGAAGATAGTGCACAATGATCGAGCACAGAGTACGGACTCAGTTTTTAACAACTGAGGAAAACAACAACGGAGCCAACTACAAAAGCAGCCCAGAAACTCCAGATGATTCTCGTCGAGGTATCTGGGATTAGGACTAGCCTCTTCAAGTTGAGTAAATCCCTGAGGTTATTGGACAGTTTGCTGGGGTAAGAGCCTCCCCACCACCCCAGGAAGGGAGTAAGCTTCCTGGAAGTCTGGCAAGTGGAAACTAGAGCCAGTGCTGACATGAAGCATAAAGCTGTGACTTAATTTTCACCCCAAGCTGGTGAAGCAGGTCATACCAGTTACACATCAAAATAGGAAAATAATTTCAGATTGTGATCAGGGCTATGGCTATATAACACAGGTTAAAATGAGAGAGAATAAAGGGGAGTTACAGTTGGACTTGGAGAAGAAGGGGTAGAAGCCTCTCTGAAAATGTGATATTTCAACAAAGCCGGAAGAAAGCAATGGTGTGGGTTGGAGGGAAATTTGGTAGAGGGGAGGCTTCTACCTTTGTATGATGCAAAGGCATGTGCAAAAGTCGGGGGGCAGGGCATCGTTTACTGTACCTGGGAACCCAAAATAAAGTGGGGATGGCCCTGGAATAGCAAGTGAGGAGAAACTGCTTCCTAAGGGACCAGGTCCTCTAGAGCCCTTGCTTTCTGTATGATAGCAAGATTTATCACTGTTGTTTTCCCCTAAGGATTTTGACGATCCCTTGAAAGAATTACAGCAGAGAACTGACCTAATAAAATCTACCTTTAAAAAAATTGCTCAGGCTGTTTTGTAAATAAGGTCAGCATTCAAGAATCAGATTGCCTGGATTCAAAACTCAGGTCTACTACCTACTAACTGTATGGCCATGGGTGAACTACTTAACTTCTCTATGCCTTGGCTTTATCAACTCCAAAATGCAAATAAACATGGTGCCCATTTTATTGGGTTATTATGAGGATTGAAAGACATAACATTTTATAAGCATTTTCACACATAGTAATTCTGGCACATAGTAAACACCCCATAAATGTTAGCCAATTTATGGTTTATTATTGTGCTATTGTTATCACTGTTTTCAGTAGGAGGAAGAAGGCTGTTGGAGTCTTAGGAGACAAATAACAACTCTTATCTTCTCCTCCTGAGTTTGGAACCAATGGAGAAATAAGACGTAGAAGATAACAGATGGGTATCTATTTTATCTTACTGATACCTACTGTATGGATATCTTGCTGATACCTACAATGAACACAAGCTTCAGAAAGCTTACACCTCAGCATGGGTGAGGTTGGTGAGGCATGGGAGCACAAATAAGTGAATGGTTAAGTCGGTAAGTTATATTGTGCTTAAGAAATATCTCCTTTATTACTGATTTTGAGAAAATGTGCCTTAAATCAGCAATCGGAGCTAACCTTCTACAGTTCCCCCCTACTGAGACAGACTTACTCTTCTAATCAGAGAGTTGAAAGACCACAACCTCTCCCACCCGCCATAGCTTCAAGGCTATAGTGTCCATGACCTGCTCATCTTTAAATCAACTATAATGAAACACGACCATTTAAAGTATGCATAGATAAGGTGTTTTTGGTTTTGTTTTAAGATTTTATTTTTAAGGGCGCCTGGGTGACTTAGTGGGTTGAGCACCTCCCTTTGGTTCAGGTCATGATTCTGGGGACCTGGGATTGATTCCCCCAGTGTTGGGGGGCCTCCCTGCTCAGCAGGGAATCTGCTTCTCCCTCTGTCTCTTCCTCTCCCTGACTTGTGCTCTCTCTCTCTTTCTCAAATAAATAAAATCTTTAACAAATATATTTTATTTTGAAGTAATCCCTACACCCAACATGGGGCTCAAACTCACAACCCCAAGATCAAGAGTCACATGTTCTACTGACTGAGCCAACCAGGTGCCCTGAAGATAGATGAGTTTTGACAAATTTCTGCACCACAACAATTAAGATACAGAATATTTCCTTTACTCCAAGAAGTTTCCTCGAATCCCATCACAGAACCCCCCCCAACATACACCCAGACAGCAACTATAGATTAGTTTGCCTCTCCCACTATTTCTTCTAAATGTAGTATCACATGAACTCTTTGTGTCTTGTGCTTTTGCTCAGTGTATTTTTGAGACATTAATCCATGTTGTTGTGTTATAAGTAGTTTTTTAAGTCTTTTTTTTTTTTTTAAGATTTTCTTTATTTATTTGAGAGAGACAGAGTGCGAGAGAGCATGAGAGGGAAGAAGGTGAGAGGGAGAAGCAGAGTCCCCATGGAGTTGGGAGCCTGAAGCGGGACTCGATCTCGGAACCCCAGGATCATAACCTGAACCAAAGGCACCCCCATTTTTAAAAAAGATTTTATTTATGGGGCACCTGGGTGGCTCCCTTCATTTAACCAACTGCCTTCAGCTCAGGTCATGGTTCCAGGGTCCTGAGATTGAGCCCTGCATGGGGCTCCTTGCTCTGCTTCTCCCTCTGCTTGCCACTCCCCTTGCTTGTTCTTGTTCTCTGTCTCTCTCTCTCTTACTCACTCTCTGTGTCAAATAAATAAATAAAATATTTTTTAAAGAAAAAAAAATCTTCAAAAAATCTTTAAAAATATATATATTTTTAAAGATTTTATTCATTTATTTGAGAGAGCTTAAGCACAAGAAGGGGGAGCGGCAGGCAGAGGAAGAAGCATGCTCCCTGCTGAGCAGAGAAGCCCATATGGACTCAATCCAAGGACCCTTGGATCATGACCTGAGTGGAAGGCAGATGCTTAACCAACAGAACCACCAGGGTACCCTGTAAGTAGTTTTTTTATATCTATTGCTGAGTACTATTGCATCATATAGATATACCACAATTTGTGTATCTATTCACCAGTTGACAGATACTGGAATTGCTTCCAGGTTTTGGTTATTATGAATGAAGTTGCTGGGACAATTCATGTGAAAGTCTCTATGAACCTAAGTTTTTGTTTTTCTTGGGTAACTGCCTAGGACTGGAATGACTAGGTCATAGAAGTATATTTTTAACTTTGTAAGAATCTGTGAACTCTTTTCCAAAGTGATCATAGCATATGGCACATTTCCAGCAGGTGTACAGGAGAGCTCCCGTGGGTCTGCATCCTTAACAACATTTGATCTGGGCAGTCCTCTTAATTTTAGCCCTCCTGGTGGGTGTGTAGGAGTATTTCATTGTGGTCTCATTTACATTTCTCTGATGACTACTGATATTGGGCATCTTTTCATGTACATATTGACCATCCCTGTGTCTTTTTGGTGAAGTGTCAGTTCAAGTCTTTTGCCCATTTTAAAATAAGGCTTTTCCCCACTTCCATTATTGAGGTGTAAGAATCCTTTACATCTTCTGGATATGTGTTCTTTGCCAGATCTATGGATTGCAAACATTTTCTCCTCTCTATAGATTGCCATTTCATTTTTTATTAAATTTTTGTGGGAAGACATTTTTTAATATTGATGAAATATAATTTATCAATTCCTTTCTTTTGTAGTTTGTACTATTCCTACCTAAGGAATTTTACCTACCCCTACTGAGCATGGATTTTCCACTATGTTTTCTTCTAGAAGCGTATTAAAGGAAGGAAGTGAGTGAAGGAATGAGGGAAGGAATGCTTTCAGGTGATTACAACATGGTCACTCCAGACCCCAAACCCCTGCTTCAATGAAAGGAAACATTAAGACCATTGCTTGAATGGACAGAGAAATCAGCTAGAACTTTCTTGTTTCCCTAACTTTGTTTCTTAATATAATTGTTTGTGTTTATTAATTATAAATATCATTCCATAATAAAAGCAGTACAGACTCAGTGGTTAAGGATCTACACAACCAAATTGTCAATAATTTGTGAGGCAGAATAAAGGCATCTGTAGACACATGACATCTCAAAAAATGTACTTCTTGTGCACTAATTTTCAGGAATATCCTCAAGAATATGCTTCATTTGAATGACAGAATAGAGCAAAGAGAAGAAGAGATGGGTCCAGGGAACAGGAAGGCTAACACAGCAGGTGAGAGGAATTCCTTTGGACAATGAAGAAGGATGTCACAGAGTGGCAACTATACAGAGAGCAGATGGACAGGAGAGAGCCGAAGGTGGAGAATTCTAGAAGATCTGTCTTTAAGGGGGAAATAAACAAAAAATCAACAAATCACTTAATGATTCTGAATGTATTGAGAGATTTATTGTGCTATCAAGAAAGCCAGAAGGTAAATTAGTGATAGGTAATTGCAGAACAAAGTGAACAAAAACTCATATGTGCAAATGAACAAACAAATCCAAGTCAATTACTACCTCTAGGCAGAAAACAGTACAAGAAAGAAATGTATTCACAATATACTCTGTGGCTGTATTATCAACGATATTGCATATGATGAAAAAGATAATTAATATGACTTTAACCAAAAATTGTGATATAGCCATACTGATTAGATGGGAATGGGGGTAGAAAGTGATATATAGTGATTTGTGGTATAAGTGGTATAAAGTGATTTGTGGAGTGGAAAAATAATGAAATCTTTTTCCTCCACTTGGCCCACTTGAAACTTCTTCTTTATCTTTATCTAAACACTGCCCTTGGGACGCCTGGGTGGCTCAGTGGGTTAAAGCCTCTGCCTTCAGCTCAGGTCATGATCCCAGGGTCCTGGGATCCAGCCCCGCATCAGGTTCTCTGCTCTGTGGGGAGCCTGCTTCCTCCTCTCTCTGCCTGCCTCTCTGCTTACTTGTGATTTCTCTCTGTCAAATAAATAAAATCTTAAAAAAAAAAAAAACACTGCCCTTTTTTCAAATACATTCTATTTGAAGTATTTTTCCCTACCCATGAAAAGAATATCACACAGATCCCATAGTTACTTTCAGGTAATAACAGGAAGTCTGCTTTTTGGGTGTTAAAGTCTAATCATGTCCATTCTGATATCAAAACTGCAATCAAGATTCTGCTTTTCTTCCTTCCTCCTTCCCTCCTTTTTTTTCTTTCCTTTCTTCCTTCCTTCTTTCTCTCTCTTCCTCTCTTATCAGATTGCTCATGGCAGTTAGCATTCAGGGTTCTCTCTCCCTCTAGTCATTCTCAGGCTCCCTCTCAAGACCCCTCGTTCATGACATCATTAGTGGCCTGTGCAGAGGGAGACAGCAGCCATTCCCTCCAGCCCTCCCAGCTTTCTACAGCTATTTATATGGCAAAATCTCAACGAAAGGATCTAAAAAAAAAAAAAGATCCTCTTTCTGGGTATGATGAACTAGAACACAATCAGACAAGCCCTTCCCCTATGCAAAAAGCAATTATAAAACCTGAACATGACACAAACAGTAATTACTGAAAGTACTGGAGAGTGAAGAGAATCTGACAGACTCTGACGGGGAGTACCGGCTTGCTGGGGAAGGTGAAATGGGAAGCCACAGAAGAAAATTCCCAGCTCTTGGGATCTCTGAGTTGTTAAGCATTGCCCTCGGCCCTGGTTATGATCCCAGGGTCCTGGGATTGAGTCCCACATTGGGCTCCATGCTCAGTGGGAAGCCTGCTTCCCCCTCTCCAACTCCCATGCTTGTGTTCCTTCTCTTACTGTGTCTCTGTCAAATGAATGAATGAGTAAAAATTCCCATCTCTGTGGCCTTTCACCTATGGCTAAGGGCAGTCCACGTAGCATGCATAAGCACCAGTGGTGGCTTACGTGGACAAAACCCCAGGTTTTCTGACCCAGGAAACAAGAAGGATGAATCCAATGAACTGGAAAGATGATGCCACGAAACAATGAATGCTGAGGAGAGTGGGAGGGTCATAGATAGGAGAAATTCAGAGACAGGATGCTCAAACTCTGTGTACCCATAACTCTGACACACATCTCTGCCACACAACTCTGCCACATGTATATGAAACAAGCTTAAAGTGGCTCAGCTTAAAAAAACAAGAACTGAACTGAGATCAGAGCTATCATCTAAAAGTGGAGTTTTCACACGCAACTTTGCTGCAAACACATGGAAAAAAGTAGTCATTGGCGAAAAATAACAGGATGCAGAATTTCTACAACTTAACACTTATAATGTCTAGGATCAATCTAAAATGACCAGTCACATGAAGAATCAAGAAAATAAGACTCAAGAAAAGAAAATCAGCTAAGCCATATCCCAACTTGAGCCCAAATTGGAACTCAGAGATTTTGATGTGGGTATCATAATTATTGTCAATGAAGTGAATGAAATATGCTTTGAACAAATGAAAATCTCAGCAAACAGGAAATCTCACCAGAGATATAGACACATTAAAAAAAAAAAAAACTAAATTGAAATTCCAGAACAAAAAAATACCTTTCTGAAATAAAAAATATAGCCAAATAGATGCACCAGAGAAAAGACTAAATAGCATGCAAGATAGGACAATACAAATGATCTAAAATGAAGAACACAGAGAAAACAAAATTTTGAAACATTTAAGCAGAAATTCAAGTGCCAGTTAAATGATATACAAAGGTCCAATGTTTGTGTAATTGGAATATGAAAGAAGGAAAGAGAAATAATGAGGAGAAAAAAAAATTTGAAGAAACCAAGGCCCAAATTTTCCTAAACTTTTTTTTTGTCATATATAGACAAATTTATTTATTTATTTATTTATTTATAATTTATTTATTTTCAGCACAACGGTATCATTATTTTTTCACCACACCCAGTGCTCCATGCAATCCGTGCCCTCTATAATACCTACCACCTGGTACCCTGATCTCCCACCCCCCCCTAAATTTTCCTAAACTTGATTAAACACAGAACTCTGCAGATACAAGATGATAAAAAAAATACCACATAGAATAAACACAAAGATCCTCTGAGATGCATCCAAGTCAATGTGTTGAAAGCCAAAAATAAAGGGTATTTTGAAAGCAGCAAGAGAAAAACAACATATTACATACCAGGAATAGCAATCCCATTTCCCACTGACTTCTTAGAAAACATGGAGGCCAAGAGAAAACGGAAGAACATCTTTAGAGTGCTGAAAGACAAAATTGTCAATCAAGAATTCTATACTCAGTGAAAACATCCTTTAAGAATACAGATGAAATAAAATCTTTTCCAAATAGTGTAAAACAAAGGGGATCCGTCACCATGAAACCTACACTATTAAGAAATGCTAAAAAAAAAGTTTTTAGACTGAAGAGAAATGAAATGAAGAGCAGTGGAAATTGTATCTATTGGTTAGTCCTTGGGTATACACAAAAGTTTGGATCCTGAAATCGACAAAAACATTATAAACAAAGAAAACTACAGATTGATATCCATGAATATTGACAGAAATATTCTTAACAAAATATTCACAAATTGAATTCAACAATATGTAAAAAGGATAATACATCATGCCCAAGTGGTGTTTGTGCTTGGAGTTTGAATTCATGTTTGGTTAATACCCCAAAATTCTTCAATATCATTCATCATTTTAATAGAATAGAGGATGAAAGCACATAATCATTTCAATAGATGCAGAAAAAACATTTGATTAAATTCAACAACAACTTGTTATTTTAAAAAATAAGAAATCAAAACTTTCAGCGAATTAGGAATAGAAGAAAACCTAATTAAGGTTCACCATGATTAAGGGCATCTGTAGCAAACTTATAGTTAATATTATACTCAACAGTGAAAAACAGCAAGGATGTTCATTCTCACCCCTTCTGCATTATATTGAAGATCCTAGCTAGTGCAATAAGGTACAAAAAAAAAAAAAAAAGAAATGAAAGCATAGAGATTAAAAAGGAGGGAAACTCTAAGAAATCTATAAAAAAAATCAACTAGATTAATAAGTGAATTTATCAAGGTTGAAAGATACAAAGTAACTTTCCAAAAATCAATTGTATTACTATTATTGACCATGAATTAGAACATGAACCTTTTTTTTTTTTTTTAAAGATTTTTATTTATTTATTTGACAGAGAGAAATCACAAGTAGATGGAGAGGCAGGCAGAGAGAGAGAGGAAAGCAGAGAGCCTGATGCGGGACTCGATCCCAGGACTCTGAGATCATGACCTGAGCCAAAGGCAGCAGCTTAACCCACTGAGCCACCCAGGCGCCCCAAACATGAACCTTTTTTTAATTGAGCTTTTACTTTAGTTCCAATCTGCTCAACATACTGTGTAATAATAGTTTCAGTACAATATATAGTGATTCAACACTCCCATGAAACACCTGGTGCTCATCACAATTGCCTCCTTGACCTCATTATCTATTTCACCCATCCCCCCTCCCACTTCCTCTCTGGTAACCATCAGTTTGTTCTCTACAGTTAAGAGTTTGTTTCTTGGTTTGTCTCTTTATTTTTCTTTCTTTGTTTTATTTCTTAAATTCCACATATGAGTGAAGTCATATGGTACTTGTCTTTTTCCAATTGACTAATTTTGCTTAACATTCTGTTCTCTATCTCCATCTATATTTTTGCAAATGGAAAGATTTCATTCCATTTATGGCTGAAATATATACACACACACACACATGTATATATACATATATATGTGTGTATATATATATATTCCCCCCCACACACACACTCTTTATCCATTCATCAGTGGGCACATGGACTGCTTCTATAATTTGGCTCTTGTACATAATGCTGTTATAAACATAGGGGTGCATGTATCCCTTCAAGTTAGTGTTTTTGAATTCAGCGAGTAAACACCCAGTAGTAGAATGCCAAATCTTTGTAGCTGTAAAGTAACATCAGAAACTACTTAAGAATAAAATTAAATAAATATATAAAAGGCATGTATATTGAAACATGCAAAACATGACAATGAGAAATTAATTAAGAGCTATGTAAATGGAGAAATATACCCTGTTCATATATTGGAAATCTCAATACTGTAAAAATGCTAATCCTCCCTAAATGGATCTATAGATTAAGTGCCATCCCATTTAAAATCCTAATATACTTTTTTGAGGAAATTGACAAGATGATTTTACAATTCCTATGGAGGGGCGCCTGGGTGGCTCAGTGGGTTAAAGCCTCCACCCTTGGCTCAGGTCATGGTCCTGAGGTCCTGGGATCAAGCCCCGCATCAGGCTCTCTGCTCGGTGGGGAGTCTGCTTCCCCCTCTCTCTCTGCCTGCCTCTCTGCCTGCCTCTCTGCCTACTTGTGATCTGTCTGTCAAATAAATAAATAAAATTTAAAAAAAATAAAATAAAATTCCTACAGAAATGCCAAGGATAAGAACAGCCAAAATAATTTTGAAAAAGAAAAACAAGGTTAGAGAAGTTATACTTGTACCAAGGCAATACTTCCCGGATTTCTCAGTGTTCCTGTACAGTCCAAAATTTCTAAACCACAGAAACAGATGTGCTATAAATAGAGGGAATGTCTATTCTTGAACCCTGGAGATATTTGTTCTTCACATGTTGTGCATGTTGAACCTGACCCATATGTCTCCTCATGGTAGAGCTATCTGCTCCCATTCAAAGGAGCATCCTATCCTCTCTGAATCTGGATGCCTACATTCTGGAGCAGGGACTCCTCCCTTCTTCCCTCAAATTCTTAATCTCAGGGGGCCTTTCCTATGGTATGATCTCACTGTAAGTGCAGGACACATTGGACTGTCATCACACCATCTATGAGACAGTGATACTATGGACACTATTAAATCGTGAGTAAAGAATGGTGTGATTTCTGACTCAGAGTCTTGGTGCTTCTGTCATTATCAATGGATCTATCTATCTACACTATACCTATCAATATAAAGCTTTGGATGTAAGGTGACATCTCAGATTTACGGTTTCTGACTTAACAACACTATCTGATTTCAAGACTCAGTGTACAGCTAAGGAATCAAGAAAGTATGGTATTTCAATAAGGATAGACTTGTAGATAAATGAACCTGCACATATATGGTCAATTTATTTTTTTTAATTAGTATACTTTATTTTTTAAAAGATTTTATTGTATTTTATTTGACACCGAGAGAGTAGTATACTTTATTTTTTAAACCATCTTTAGGCTTACAAAAAGTTTATTGTAAAGTACAGAGAATTGCCACAAACTCTTTCTCCCCCCAACACATAGTTTTCCCTATTATTTGCATCTTGTAATAGTGTGGTATATTTGCTACATAGTGCTACATTTGCTAAAATAGTGTATTGATACACTATTTTATTATTGTTTAAAGATTTATTTATTTGAGAGAGAGAGAGAGGGTGTGCATGGGGGAGGGGCAGAGGAAGAGGGAGAGAGAGAACCTCAAGCAGACTCCCCACTGAGCTCAGAGCCTGACACAGGGCTGGATCTCATGACCCTGTGGTCATGACCTGAGCTAAAATTCAGAGTCAGATGCTTAACCAGGTGAGCCACCCAGGCACCCTTACACATAACTGAAGTCCATACTTTAAGTTTCACTTTTTATGTTCTACATTCTATGGGTTTTGACAAATGTATGATATATACACATTTCATAATATACAGAAAAACTTCACTGCTCCCCAAATCCCCAGTGCTGACCTATTTCTTCCTCCCTCCCTTCCCTCTGGCAACCACCAATATTTTTCCTGTCGCCATAGTTTTGCCCTTCCCAGAATGTCATCTAGTTGGAATCACGCAATATATAGCCTTTTCAGATTGGCTTCTATCACTTAGTAATATGCATTTAACTTTCCTCCATGTCTTTTCATGGGTCCATAGCTCATTTCCTTTTAGCCCTGAGTATTCCCTTGCCGGGATATACCACGGTTTATCCATTTACCTACTTCAGTGACATCTTGATTGCTTCCACATTTTTGCAATTATGAATGAAGCTGCTATATATAAGCATCCATGTGCAGGTTTGGGTGTGAACATAAGTTTTCAGCCCTTTTGGGTAAATACCAACAAGCATGACTGCAGGATTGTATGATAAGAGTGTATGGTTGTTTTTAGAAACTTCCAGACTATCTTCCAAGTGGCTATACCATTTTGCATTCCTATCAGCAACGAATGAGAGCTCCTGTTGTTTCACATGCTTGCCAGCATTTGGTGTTGTCAGTGTTTTGGATTTTGGCCATTCTAGTGGGCGTATAGTGATATATCATTGTTGTTTTAATTTACAATTCCCTAAAGACATATCATGTTCAGCATCTTTTCATATGCGTGTTTACCATCCTTTCCTTATATCTTCTTTGGTGAGGTGTCTGTTCAAATCTTCTGAATCTTTTAAATTAGGTTATGTGCTTTCTTATTGCTATTTTGTTTTGTTTTGAGAGAGAGAGGTCAGGGAGGGGCAAACGGAGAAGCTCCATACCCAGCGCGAAACCCAGTGCAGGGCCCAGTGTGGGATTCATTCTCACAACCCCGAGATCATGACCTGAGCTGAAATCAAGAGTCAGACACTTAACTGACTGAACCACCCAGTTGCCCCTCTTGTTCAGTTTTCAGTGTTTGTGTGTTTTGGATACGGCTCCCTTGTGTTTTGTAAATATTTTCTCCCAGAATGTGGCTGGTCTTTTCATTCTCCTAATAGTGTCTTTTACAAAACAGAAGTTTTTAATTTTGATGAGGGCCAAGTTAATGATTTTTTTCCTCCAGATCTTGTGCTTTTGGTGTTAAATCTTGAACACTCGTGACCAAACCCAAGGTCATCTAAGATTGTCTCCCATTATCTTCTAGGAATTTTAGAGTTTTGTGCTGTAAATTGAGTGTATGATCCATTTTTTAAAAAAGTACGCTCCACACTGGGCGTGGAGCCTAACACAGAGCTTGAACTCACAACCCTGAGATCAAGACCCCAGCTGAGATCAAGAGTCAGACGCATAACCGACTGAGTCATGCAGGCGCCCCATGATACATTTTTTATTTAATTTTTGTGAGGAGTATCAGCTCTCTACTTCGAAGGCTGGACTTGGATATTTTCCATCTTCCAGGTTGATTAGGCTCTAGTAAAAATAGTTTCCATCTAAGGAAGGTCTTATTAAGGAGAACAAAATGCTCTGGGCATATTTCAAGCAGGAAATGATTCTGGCATTTGAGGTACTGGGACCTGTTAAGAAGGACACTTGGGGGACTAGTACAGCATCTGCTGTCCCTCTTATTACATAGCATGAGTGATTTTCTACAGCTTTAGGAGGCAGCCTGTGGTGTCAGCCCTGGGGCTGGGGAATGGGGCCAGGGATCACGTCGTCCCTAATATCTACTACAGCTTGTTGGGAGAGTTGTAAAACCAGCATATTCCTAGGAGCCTCTCATCTAAATCGCGACTGCCAGGTTCTCAGTACATACTTGACTATCCAGTATTTCAAGGATTTCTCCCCTTTTCAGCTGTACCTGGTTGAATACATGCTTGTGAGCATAGGTCTTGGTGCCAAGAATTACTGGGTAACCCACAGCCCTCTCCCTGCCTGTACCTGAACAGAGTATGTCCCGTGGGCTTAAAAGGGAATCGGGAGACAGAACTAGCGGTCACTCTCCTCAAGCAGTTCTCCTGTTCAGAAGGACTTGATCTGGCTCAGATCCAGCTTTGAGGAAGTGCGGTCGTCCCAGAGCGTCACCCTCTACCAGGCCTGGGTGTGGACAAGGATGAATGCTCAAACGCTCACCACCAAACGATGTTTAGATTTGTTGGTTGGTTTGTGTTTACATTATTCTGCTCATCTTTCCTCTCACCAGGACAGTACACAGGCAAAGAGTTACTTGTGTTAAAAAGGGGGGAGGGTAGAATTTGGTTTCAGAGAAGTTTTCAGGGGGAAAAATTCAGGTTTATAGACAGAAGTAAGGCAGAAAGCAAAGAATTAGGAGATTTTCATTATAATGAACATTATAAGGACCTCAGCCTCTCTTAGATGGCATCTATACCAGGATTAGAGGGGAGAAGGCACACCTCAATCACACCAGCCAGGACCCAGAATGAAAGCCAGCTTGCAGAGGGCAAGCTCAGACTCGCCCAGGCCTTCCCTCAGATGGGGCTGGCAGACTACCACAGCATCTGCCACTCTGAGTAGAAGAAAGAAGACATGCAAATTAGAAAAACAGGAGCCCGTTCTAGAAGATCAATATTCAAAATTTGGGCAAGCATGAACTGGAGATCTTGTCCCATCAGAACATCGATGCCTGTGAAAGGAAGCCAATTCCATTTTTAAAACAGCAGGAGAGTGGGGCGCCTGGCTGGCTCGGTGGGTGAAGCCTCTGCCTTCGGCTCAGGTCATGACCTCAGGGTCCTGGGATCGAGCCCCGCATCAGTCCTTCTGCTCAGCAGGGAGCCTGTTTCCTGCCCCCCGCCCCCTGCCTGCCTCTCTGCCTACTTGTGATCTCTGTCTGTCAAATAAATAAATAAAATCTTAAAAAAAAAAAAAAAAACAGCAGAAGAGTTGCTTCACCACCTTAACAACAAAATCCAGGGGCACCTGGCTTGCTCGGTCAGTTAAACGTTTGACTCTTGATCAGGACTCAGGTCCTGATCTCAGGGTTGTGAGACGGAGCCCCACATCAGACTCCATGCTGGGTGTGGAGCCTGCTTTAGATTCTCTCTCCCTCTCCCTCTGCCCCTCCCCCCTCTTAAAAAAGCCAAAGACACTTTAGGATTGGTGGATATGTACCATGAGCCCTACTATTTTCAGCTCGCCAACAAACTTGAGATAAAGAAATGTTCATCTGAATTTCAGCCATAAGAACAAATATGACTAAAATTGATTTCATTCCACTGGAATGCCCCAAGTTCAATTCATAAACATAGAGGACACCTTGTTTACAATAAGCCTTGTCCCCAGGAGGCACGTTTATGAAGGATTTTGGCATCCTTAGCTGGTGGTGGACTCCACACTCTAATGGTCTTTGGAGCTGACCTGTCACGCTCGAGTGGAAGCAGAAGTTCTATACTGCAACCACAATCGTGTCAAGTGCACACAGCAGGTCCACAAAGAGGAAGCTGACATCAGAGAAACAACACAGTATGGCCAGTGGGCCCGAGGGAGCCCTCAAAGGCACACCTCTTGTCCCCGGGATTGACACGGGCAATTCAGCAAGTTCCTTGTGGGATGTGTGAAATAACGGGGGTAGAGACACCCACACTCCTGTGGGAGTGGAACAGTTCAAGTCCACTGAAACCATCTTAAGAACAGAAAGGCTTCCAAAGCAAATTGGAGAAACGGCACCCAGGGTAGCATACACCCCTGCTTGGCTAACGCCCGCTACTCCCTGTTTCTTATTTGGCAGGAGAATCCTAATTTTGTCACGATGTCTGCACATCTCCTCAGTGACTTGTAGATAAACGTCATTGTTTTAGACCAACCCTAATGGTTCTATTCCCCTCAGCAGTGATTTATCTAGAAATGTCCCTGTGCCCATTTCTGGCCACATGTGCATTAAAGGGAGGAGGTCTGGGGAAGAGGAGAGACTTCGAAGGAAATATTTTGTTTATAAAAAGAGTCATGAGCAAGGGAACAATCATTTTTCTTCCACCCAAGTTGCCATATCTGGACGTGAGGCTGGGCCATTATCTTTTGAGCATGAAGGGAAGTGGCCAGAATTCACACTGAAACTGGAAGAGGAGAGAGATGGAAAGAAAGGGGCCCCCTGATGACGGCGTTGAGCAGCTGCATTAAGCAACCCCAGAGTCACCCTCCTCTAGACCTCTTGCTTTGTTGCATAATATATTCTCTGATTATTTTAGATAGTGAATTTGGGGTTTTCTGTGACTTGTATCCAAAAACATTCTAAACTGATAAGAAAGAAAGGGAGGGAAAATCAAGCAGGGAAGGAAAGAATGAAGGAAAAAATGGAAGGATGGGTACCTAAGCAGAAATGCTTGCTGGACCTGTAGGTAATGGTCCAGACCATGTAAGGCAAAAATTTCAGTCCAGTAATGTGGGAAATGGAAACCTGCTCCCCACCTCACTACATCCACACACCTACCTCCGAAGTACATCTCCTGTAGACACTAGAGCAAACTAATATAAACGAAATTAACATCTTCCCAGAAATTTTTCCTTCTCAGTGTATCGATACCTAATCATTGGCCAAATTGTCTGCACTCAGCTAGGGGAGCAATATCAAAGGAGATCAAGAACTATTCTCTCTGAAAAACCATCAAGAAACTCCAACACATTTCCTTTTAAGAATGAACTTTGAGGTCCACGGTATCCTCACAGGTTTTTTAAGCATTATTTTTCTATTTCTCAGAAGATTATAAAACCCAGACAGGGAAACTATTTTAGAGTCTCACAGACCCAAAGAAATGAAAGGGACTTTAGAAGTTAGCCCCCAGTCCAACTTCCCATTTGAGGTGAGATGATCCCGTTGGGTCACCTACCTCAGAACCCAGGTCTTCTGCCTGCCAACTTGGATCTTGGCATTTTGTTCACTGGAAAGAAAAACAAAAAAGTAAAACTGAGTTGTTTGCAAAAAGACACTCTCACAAGCCTTCCTGTCTGCATTTTGGACAGGATTCAAACCTGTGTAGTTTGAAACAAGGTCACTAATCACATGTATCAGACATGAATAGAATTTGCTAATTCAGGTATATAAGAAATGTTAACACTTTTTATATTTTTATAATTAATTATTTGACGATAGACACATAATTTCTGATTGGAGTCCCCCATCAGATATCATTGTACATTCTGTGGGCTTTGAGCCCACCCTAAATGCTAAGTTTGAAACTCTGAAGCAGAGTTGAGGGTCTGGTGAAGCCCATGGACCTTTTCTCAGAAAATGTCTTTACATACAAAAACAAAATGCATAGGATTACAAAATAAGATAAATAAATAGAAATATATTTATCAAAATATTTTTAAATTGTTACAAAATGCTTCTTTTTTAACCCATTAAGTAATCTGATCTGGCAAAAAAGTCTAATGACTACCATAACTTCTAATGAGTATAAATGATTATTAGAGATGTCTGCAACTACTGTCTTGCGAGGTAAAAACATCTGTGATCTCTAATGGTAATCAAGTCAGAGATAGTATCATTACTTCTGGGGTTTGTTGCAATTGAAGGAAATGCTAAATTTCAGTTAGAAGCTATTGAAGATACAGATCTGATGTTTTTCCCAACTAATTTTAATTCTTTCCACAAACCCTTCTAACTGGTCCAAGGACCCCAGATGAAAAAAATATGAGCCTAAAGACTTTTGGGGATGCCTGGGTGGCCCAGTCAAGTAAGCCGCTGCCTTTGGCTCAGGTCATGATCCCAGGGTCCTGGGATCGAGTCCCACACTGGGCTTTCTGCTCTGCAGGCTGCCTGCTTCGCTCTCCGTCTCTGCTTGCCTCTTTGCCTGCTTGTGTTCACTCACTCTCTCTCTCTCTCTGACAAATAAATAAATAAATAAAATCTTAAAAAAAAAAAAAAAGACTTTTCTCTACCTCCCTGCTGAATAATCTTGCTCAAAGCCATGACTGTAACTGACCAAACTGGGGGGGGGGGGGGTTTAAAAAAAATAAAAAGAAGTTCCCAAAACAAAACTTTGTCCTACTTCAATTGGGAGAATAGCCCCTCCAGCTCACCAGGTTGCTGGGTACACACGGTTCGCCATGCCAGAGAGGGGGACCTCTGCCTCTTCCCTCCCGTTACCAGTGTCAACAGAATGTCTTCAGCAACACTGACTTCTGGTTAAAGGTGATGAATTGGCCCCATACGTTTATTTATTTTCCCTTTGGAATAAAAAACACAAAAGGACAAAGATTTCGGTAAAGGAGACACCAGGAAAAATAGATTTGAACACGTGTTTGAAAGCTAATGGAGGGGCTGCAGCCAGTTTAGCAGAATGGAGGAAGAGAAACTGGATTGTTTGCAGAGGAGATACCAAAGAGAGCCCCAGTTCTTTCCACTAGACCCCAGAAAGCCTCCAAACCTGAAGACAAGGAGGCAGGAGGTGGAGTTCACTTCTCCGCCCCGAGGAACCGAGGAATCAGATGTCTGCCCCATCCTCCACCAAGGCACGACTGTCACCTCCCCAAATGTCGAGAGAGCAGAAATTTATTCTTTGGAGGAGATAATTAGAAAGAGAACAGAGGCGAGCCTTGGGTTTGAACATAGGGACTATTGAGTGAGATTCTTCAGTAGACTTCCTTCTTTCCTAATCTGCTTCCAGAATACCAACAGTATGACCTCTGGCCCCCTGGAAAGGAAGCAGGGAGAGATATTGCAGGATTCTTCTAATGCACTGAACCTGCCGACATTTGGGGGCCTCTCCAAAGAAAGGCCACCTATTCACTCAACAAAAATCTCTTCAGTTGACAAGCCTGTCCAGCAGAGAGTTTCTTTGTTTCTTTTTTAAATTAACGTATAATGTATTACTTGCCCCAGGGGTACAGGTCTATGAATCATCAGGCTTACACACTTCACAGCACTCACCATAGTACCCCCAAGAAGCCTCAATTTGTTTCCCAAGATTAAACGTCTCTTATGGTTTGTCTCCCTCCCTGGTCTGATCTTGTTTCATTTTTTCCCTCCCTGCCCCCCATGATCCCCTGTCCTGTGTCTCAAATTCCTCATATCAGAGAGATCATATAATTGTCTTTCTTTGATTGTCAGCATACTATCCTCAGCATACATCATTGCAAATGGCAAGATTTTGTGGGCTTTTTGAAGGCTGCATAGTATTCCATTATCTCTCTCTCTCTCTTTCTCACATCTTCTTTCTCCATTCCTCTGTTGATGGGCATCTAGGTTCTTTCCATAGTTTGGCTATTGTGGACATTGCCAGCAGAGAGAGAAAGGGGGAAGCAGGCTCCCCACTGAGCAGAGAGCCTGATGCGGGGCTTGATCCCAGGACCCTGAGACCATGACCTGAGCTGAAGGCACAGGCTTAACCCACTGAGCCACCCAGGCACCCCACCAGCAGAGAGTTTCTAAAGAATGTTTTCGTGTCTTACTCTCAGATATGAATGGACGGGCAAGCAGTGCCATAGCATTCCCGGAGAAGCTTTGACACAAGTGTTGCAAGGACTCAAACTTACCTCCCTTATGTTCTTCTCAAGAATGAAGTATTTTCTTTTCCAAATCAAGATCATAGATGAAGAACAGCATGCAACCCAGGAAAGGGGATTCCACATACAACAGCTTTAAGCAGCAAAGGTAACTTTATGAAGACAGCTTTGCCTGGGGCCAGTACCCTCTGCAACAGGAGAATGTAGGGCTCTGGGAGAAAGATCTTCTCCTGGCTTATGGTGGGAAAGGTGGGAGGAATGGCATCGAAAGATTAACTGGTTTCTTTGAACCACTTGGAAAATAATACCAAGATGTGGGACGCCTGGGTGGCTCAGTTGGTTAAGCAGCTGCCTTCGGCTCAGGTCATTGATCCCAGCGTCCTGGGATCGAGTCCCACATCGGGCTCCTTGCTCCACAGGGAGCCTGCTTCTCCCTCTGACTCTTCCTTCCACTCTGTCTACCTGTGCTTGCTCTCACTCACTCTCTCTCTGACAAATAAATAAATAAAATCTTAAAAAAAAAAAAAAATAATACCAAGATGTTTATAGTATCTTAAGACGAAGCTTGTGGGTCAAATTAAGGTGAAGTTTATAAAAACAAACAAACAAAGGCAAAACAAAAAAAGGCAAAAAGTGATTATATTTTTTGGAAAAATGGCAAAGTCATGAAGGAAAAAAGCCCAGTTACAGAACGCTCTATGGCTCAGCAGTGAACAGTTACTAAAGGGTCCTAACCACGCCAACGCTATTCATGCAGCCTTCTCTAAGATACGGACGCATGGGAGAGTGGGAAAGCAAGGGCTGTGATCCTCGGTTAAATACTCAGCTACTGGAATCAGGAGTGCACAGAAAATGTCCAAACTTGGTGAACCAAAACCTACTGCAGTGAGGGCACTGTGGAGAAATACAAAGGTAAATACCAGAAGGAAGGGCTAGAAGAAACTCCTGAAGCATTCAGTCTGGGGAGTAGGCTGGCCGACAGTGCTACTGTCACCGGGTGAGCGGCTGTGCCCGGCTTAGGGATGCTGGGCACACACGGGGCGCGGCGACCGCAGCCGGCGGGCAGCTGGCTCCCCCACAGCATTTCAATATTTCAGAATAGAAGAGAGCAGAATGAGAAGGGGAAATCAAACAGAAGTGAGGATCGGGTAGGGTGGGGCGGGGCAGAGAGGGAGAAAGCGTTGAGGACCAAGTCGAGATAAAAATGAAAAATAATGTTCATCGACATTGAATATCTTATGGCTTTCCTCTAAAAGGACAACAGATGTAAGAACGTATTTCCCTTACAGTGATACTGAGAATGTGCAGATCTCCCTCTATAGGAGCTTAACTTGGGATCTTCTCTAGGAGGGTCACACGCCAAGTCAGGCAAATGGCTGAATGGGGAGAGAATGAGCTGGGAGTCACTTGTAACTTTAGGTGCAGACTTGGCTGTCACAGTCTCTGGTCGTGGGAGGCCTGGGTACCCCCGGGCTTGAGGTGGAATAGGGTGTCACCAGTGGGCACACACAGGTCTCAGCAGACCCATGCGGGGAGGGCAGTCTGGTTCTGAGTGGACAGGGGCTGCCAGGGGCCACCGTGCCTGGACAAGACTAACTGTGCTGAAAATCACTTCTCCCCAACTTTCTCCTGAGCCCCACTGACTCCTAAGAAAGAACCTTACGTTATAAAACCCATCCTATCAGAGAGAAGGTAAAACTACAGTCAACAAAATCATATAACCCTAAGACAACATGGACTGGCCTTGGGAGGTATCTTTATTGCTGTAACGATCTGCTTAATAAAATATTTGAATTTCCTCAGGAAGCAGGTGATTGGCTCAGAAGTTAAATTTCCTGTTCCTCATAGAGTAGATTAAAAAAAAAAAGTGTATCAAGCCAGGCCAGGATTGGAAAATATTTGTTCCTGGAAAACTACCATGTATTTCTCTTCCTTGTTGAGGTTGTCCCTGGTTCACATAATTAGATGTCCTCCCTTCGGAGACAGCCTCCTCTGAGGCATTGCTGACTGTCCTTGGAAGTACGAAGCAACATGAGAGTAAAAATAGCAGCAACCATTCCTGTTCTGTGTAATATTCATCATAGGGAAGTGATCCTGCAAATTAGATGTTCATCTCTGCAGTTTGCGTGTGAACAAACTGAAGATCCCAGGAGCCCAGCGATTCTCTCCAACCCACCGAGGTGGTGGAGAGGAAACTGGGCCATTAACAACACTCAAACCAGGCTTACTGTCTGTTTTGCTTCTAGCATCGGGAAGAACTAACCAGAACGCTCAACTCTACTTTCTGAATCTAGGGTATGGGTTTGTACAAACACCAGTGCTTGAAATAGATCTTCTCATAAATGGCAGCACAATGAGTATGTGTGTGTTGGGGGTGGGCAGGGCAGTGGGGGGCGGGGTAGCCTGACCTTATAAAAGAATGCTTTTCTGTTCCATATATCATATCCTCTCCACTGGGGTGGGCATTATTATATTCATCTTATAAATAAAGTTCATGAACTTCCCTAAGGTCACAGAGCTATGAGCCACTGAACCTAGATCTGAGGCCACGACTGTGTGCCTCCAACAGTTGGGCTTCTGCGTTTAGCTCCAGTGCGCACGTGCCTGTGTGTATTTTCTGATCTGATGACTTGAGACACAGTCTTGTGTCAAGTCAGAATATACCCTCTGTGAGAGGAGGCAAGATTAAAGAAAAGTAGGAGGACAAGGCAAGGGACCAAATTCTTCGCTTCAAATCTCAGGCCCAACATGGGCAGGTCACCACCTCCCACCACCTGCTCCTGGGAGCCTAGGGACTTGAGCATCTCGAGCAGATGCTGCCTGGCAGAGTCCAGAGCTCTGACCAGGCTCTGAAAAAAGCTCTCCTTCCCAGACCCACAGTGGGGAGACAACTGCCCCTACCCCCACTTCATTAGCTCACTTTTTAACAAATGAATCAGAGTTTCAGATCAAGCTCCTATAAAAACACAGGGCCACTCGGTGACTGCAAATTGCTAACAGATGTCTCTTTGGTTAGACTACAGTCCTATTCCTGCCAACGATAAAAATGAGAGGTTAGAGAACAGATCATTTTATCATCACATAAAGAAACTCAGCCAGTTGAGTGTTCATGTTGTTCAAGGGTATGTGACATGGATTTTGAAATCTCTTGGCAAAAGGATTATATTTTTATAGCTAAAGAAGACCTTGGCTATTAGAGGCAAAGTTCTGCACATCTGAATTTTATTCATTTGAAAACAGAGCAAAATAGAGTGTGTGTGTATCTGCGTCGATTACCCATTAGGGTAGGGGGATTTTCTTTTAATCTTTCTTTAAATATGTTACAGACCATTCCTAACATTTTTTATTGCTAAAGCTTCATCAGAACTTAAACCATTTCCTTATTTGTTCTTATTCTATAATCATATACAATAAATTATAGCATTTTGCTAAAAAGATTTCAGCCTATATACATAGGCTGTAATTTTTCCTTCTGTGAATAATGGGTAGAGCTTTACATTGCATATTTTTACTTATCAGGCTTAGAATGTGGTTATCATAAGATTTCTATTTTGAGAGTCCTTATTAGTCTGGTGAAACTCTCCTAAAAATATCAATTGTCAATAACCTTTAAAATTAATCAGCTGAGCTTATTAGGGGCAAGCTTAAGTTAGCAATTAGTCTGACCATATTATCTTTTATTGTTTAAGAAAAGCTTATCTTAAAGAACATTCCTCATATAATTATTTTTGCAAAATGCGGGAAATACAAAAATCAAAAACCATACATTTGCTGAGTCAGCTCCAAACCTAGGGATGGCAGCTAAAAACATCTCGACACGTGATGAAATTCAGACCCTCAATGTTCAACATTAAACCTGAAGACAAAGGTAAACATTGTAAATTCAAGAATTTCAATGAAGTTATACTTTCTTGGCATTGTTCAAATATTTGCTAGCTCCTTTGTAGTGGGAGACCATGAAGCCCATAGGAAAAAAAAAGATGACCCTGCTTCTGACTAGCTAGTACCAGAAACCAGAAGGCCTATAACCCTTGTTGTGGTTGGGCTGTGCATGGCCCCAAGCCATGGAAGAAGATTGCAGAGGGCCCTGGGCCTGCCCCATGTAAATGCTCCTCCTGTCTTCCTAATCCTGATTCTGAGGGTTTGACTGTCGCTCTGTGTTCACTCATGCAAATGTGAGTCTGTCTGAGATGGAACTTTCGGATGAAGAAGAATCTAAACTAAGCCAGGTTTAGCATAGCCCATTCCTCAGTTTCTCACCACACCTCATCTCCTCCTTACAGGGAGGCATCCTGGTGATACCTAAGCAAAGAGCAGGGACCTCCAGTCCGTCAACCAGTTAGCCAGGGAATCCATCAATTGGTCAATCTGTGTTTACTAAGCATCTGCCGAGTGCCCAACACTTGCTCTCGAAATACATCTCTGGAGATAGAAGATGAGTGAGCACAAAGAAAGGTCTACAGCATCACTGCAACACCCAAACAGGATCTGCTGACTTAGGGCCAACAGCCTAATTTAAAAATAACCCAGAAGAGCACAATGTGAAGAAGACGTTCTGGGAAAGGCATTCTGTTCAGAGGAGAAGAAGGGTGAGTGAGCACAGTGTGTCAGGGGCAGCCCCATCCTGGAATGAGTAGGGTGGGGTTCCAGAGGGCTCCTTCTGTACTGGGCAGGGCAGGGAGCACCCCTCCTCCTCTCACCAGTGAAGCCCCAGCCCCAATTCCAGGCCTTCCCTGGCTAGAGTGGATGTGGGAGGCTCTGCCCCCTGCCACATAGTAGGACCCACATGATTATCTAGGCATGAAGCCCGGCAAAGAGGCATTGCCCCCGAGCATCTAGGAAAAGTGACAGTTGACAAGATGGTCTTGAGGTGTCAACTTTAAAAACTTCATTCCAACGACTAACAGAGATGGTTTGGCTAACATTTCAGTAAGTCCTCCGACTGGACTCATTGGGACAGTGTTCAGGCATTGTCATTGCTAACCACCACCAGAAACCTGGACCTTTAGCTTCTTGTTAGTGCAAGATGGCGGACCATGGTTTTGACTAACTGATGGCGGACCACCTGGCCTCCTGTGAGAGGGTTCGGCCTCTGGGATCATTTGGAAGGGTGAAAGGCACAATTTATTGCCCCTGTTGCTGAAAAAATGATCATTTTGTAGTTCTGTCACAATGTATTTTCGCATTAGCCTCCGTCTGCATATAAAGAAATGTGTATGGAAAATATTACCTGGCCTCCTAAAAAAAAAAAATCAATGTTGTTTATCATTTTGAGTAGATCATGTTTCCTTGAGCATCTCTTAAGCAGAGGCATAGAGAAAGTAATGTAATATGTAGAGAAATAGCACAAAAATCAGAAAGTCACCTTGATGATGTCTCCTTGCCTCTTTATGCCAAACTGAAGACTTGTTTTACTTTTCCTGTCATAGAATATGCAGGGAAAGTCTCCTTCATGTGCAAATGGGGTGTTCTTGCCCTTCCTGCCATGAACACTTGAAGAAGCAAACGACTCTCTGTATCCAGAAGAAGGCAGATCTCACAGACCATAAGTACTTCTTGAAGAAGTTAAAAGATAATGAGTTATTTCCACACATTCTCTTCCATTCCAAAAACTAGTTATTTATGGATACAGGATATAACTTGTTCTCGGGAAAAACAAACATATCAGCAGGAACAACTGTGTAGTGAAGTGTGGAGAATAATGGAAGCAAAAGTTGTTCCCAAGTAATTCACATCTAAAGCAATTGTAAAATCAGGAAAAAAAAAAAAAACCCTCAGAATTTGGAAGGGATTCCCCTTTTATTAGTTCTACACCAAAAGCAAAGGTTTGACCACCTCACAAGGGGAGAGGGATCTGGAAGGATTATCCTTTTTTTCTTTTTAAGATTTTATTTATTTATTTGACAGAGAGAGACAGTGAGATAGGGAACACAAGCAGAGGTAGCAGGAGAGGAAAAAGCAGGCTTCCTGCTGAGCAGCCTCCTGTCCCAGGACCCTGAGATCATGACCTGAGCCAAAGGCAGATGCTTAAGGAGTGAACCACCCAGGCACCCCTGGAAGGAGTAACCTTTAAAGAAAATAGAAATCCAGAAGATAATAAGACAAGTTATTCTCTACTCTAATTGAATATCAGGATTCCCACACAGATCACGATGGAAGGTACTTCCAGATTCTTAAAGACAGAACCTGAAGACTCTAGTTCATACATCTGCAGCCACTTCTCCCCTTCTGCAACACAGGTAGAGCAGAAGCAGCGTTTGATAGCAAAGGGAGGGGATCCGTGGAAACTACCTGCCGCCCTACCTAAAACCAAGGGGCATTTTCCATTTTTATCCACATCGGAGCTCTTTTAAGCTTGGTCCAGTTCTGTTCCGGCCCTGAAATTGTTAGTCAAAATCAGTTTGTGGAGCAGACTTAACATGCTCTGAGTTTTGATACCCTCATGCAAGAGAGAAAAGAAGGACAGGATGAATATCTCAGGCTCAGACTCTGCATTTATTCGTTCCACTTCAGATGTGCCTAAAGATTGCCTCTGAGTGGCACAGGGTGGCTGTTTCTGGGTGTGTTTAATTTCTTGATTTCACTAACAGCTTGGATTTTTTAATAGTGCTTCTGACTCACTGCCATATGGTTGCCTGACATGTGCCCACACACCATTTGCTCACAAGTATGTCAAAGACCGAAAACACCAAGCGCCTTGTCCTGAAAAGCCTGGGCCTGGATTACCAGGAAGCCATTCTGGCCACTCTGATACTTAGAAACTTCCCCATCTCTCAGCTCTATGTTTTAATACCAGCTGGAATCCTCCCTTACAAACATGCGAGAAGTTTCGGCAAGTTGTCATGTTTGTGCGGTGAACTCTGAGTTAATGTTAGGGATTTTTTTTTCCCCCCCCGGAGAGCTGGAGACAGGTCCTAGGGAGGATTATCCCAAAGTCTTCTTCTCCCCTGAAGATAGCCTTTTTTGTTCCAATGGATTTTATTTTTTTAGAGCAGTTTTAGGTTCATAGCCAAACTGGTCAGAAAGTACAGAAATTGCCCATTCACCCCTGTCCCCCCATAAGCACGGCCTCCCCAGTGTCAACACCCCCACCAGATGTTATGTGTGTTACAGTTGATGGACCTACCCTGACACCTCACTATCACCTGAAGTCCAGGGTTTATATTTACTCTCACTCCTGACATTCTGCGCTATATCTTGGTTTCGACAGCTGGATGGGGACAGATCCAGACCATGGCAGGATCATATCGAGTAGTTTCACTGCCCTAACAACCCTCTGTGAGCTGCCTGTTCTTCCCTCTCTGCCCTTAACCCCTGGCAACCACTGATCTGTGCCCTGTTTTCATAGATTTGCCTTTTCTAAAATGCCACATAATCGGAATCACACAGTGTGCGGCTTCTGAAGATCGCCTTAGTGATCTGCACTTAACTTTCCTCCATGTCTTTTCATGGCTTCACAGCTCCTTTCTTTTTAGCTCTGAATAATATTCCATTGTCTGGATGGACCACCATTTATTTATCCATCCACCTACCAAAGGGCAAGTTGATTGCTTCCATGTGTGGGCAATTATGAATAAAGCTGCTATGAACATCTGTACAGGTTTTTGTGTGGATGTAAGTTTTCAATTTATTTACATCAATATTAAGGAGTGCGATTGCTGGATTGTATGGTAACAGTATGCTTGGTTGGCCGATCCAGTGGCCGATCCATTTTGTAGTCCCGCCAGCAGTGAAAGAGAGCTCCTGTTATTCCACATCCTTGTCAGCACTTGGTGCTGTCAGTGTTTTGAATTTTAGCCATTCTAATAGAGATGTAGTGGTATCCCGTTTTAATTTCCATTCCCCTAATAACGTAAGCTGTTTGGCATCTTCTCGTAGACGTATTTGCCCTCTATAGATCTTCTTAGGTGAGGTATCTGTCAGCCTTTTGCCCATTTTTTAATAAGACTTTTTTCTTAAATTTTATTTATTTATTTGACAGAGAGAGATCACAAGAAGGCTCGGGCGCGCGCACACACACACACACACACACACACACACACACACACACACACACACAC